>NC_083436.1:42878474-43178474 GCF_020745735.1 Hemiscyllium ocellatum | reverse complement strand
TCAGAGGAATAGATAGAGTAGACAGTCAGAAACTTTTTCCCCGGGTACAACAGAGTGTTACAAGGGGACATAAATTTAAGGTGAAGGGTGGAAGGTATAGGGGAGATGTCAGTGGTGGGTTCTTTACCTAGAGAGTGGTGGGGGCATGGAATGCGCTGCCCGTGGGAGTGGTAGAGTCAGAATCATTGGTGACCTTTAAGCGGCAATTGGATAGGTACATGGATGGGTACTTAATCTAGGATAGATGTTCGGCACAACATCGTGGGCCGAAGGGCCTGTTCTGTGCTGTATTGTTCTATCTTCTATGTTCTATGGCCCCTCTTTCCTTCCCTGTTCAGAAAATGAATGTGCTCTTCATTCATTTTCCAACTGAATAATCCCAATTATGATGCAATCAGCTTTTTTCCCCACATTCCAAATATTGCTATGATTAATAACCAAATAGGCATACTTGAAAAATTGTTGAAGCACTGTTTCTTATTGAGCTTGTTTTTATTCAGCTAGGTTCTGCAGACAGCCATGTCCTGGAGGTTAGTCTTTGATCATCAGACAATCCAAGTCAATCCTGGCAGAACACTGTAAATGCTGGAGAACTGAACCAACAGAAAGTGCTGGAAAAACTTGGCAGATCTCGCAACATCCCGGGACTGAGGAATAGAGTTAACATTTTGAGTCCAATATGATTCTTCATCAGAAAATCTAGGTTCTGGATAATCCAAGATGGCGGATGAGAAATATTTCTGGCTGTAAGAGCTGCTCCTATTTTGAGGTATTTTAGGTGTTGGAGGTGATTTCCTCAAATTCCAGGAGCAGCAATGACTGTTTTATATGCTGTTGCCTTGTTTTGGAACGTTGGAGAAAAGAAAAGTCAAAACAACAGATTTAAAAGAGAGAAGAACAGACAAAAGAAACACATGGTGAGGTCAGTGCAGGAGAGAGAGAGAGAGGGAGAGAGAGAAAGAACCCACACTGCTAACTGACAGAGTTAGCAATTACTGCCTTTGCTGTTGAATTCGTGTATTGCTGGACACCAGAGTGTGCCTGGGAAAATTTAAAAACAATGAAATTCACAACTGATCTTGGAGGAACCTGTTTGGGAAAGGTCACAGCACAGAAGCAGGAAAGTGGATTTCAAGCGTGGCCTTAAAATAAGTCTGTACTAGTGAGTAGAGTGGGTTCTTTCTTGATTATAGGTTTTATTGAGCTATGTCTCTTGATTAAACTTAAAATATAAGACATACACATTAATTTAATCTGGAGCAGTGTTTTGTAGAGGAATGATGAGGGCAGAACGGTAGATATGATCTGTATGGACTTCAGTAAGGTGTTCGACAAGGTTCCCCATGGGAGACTGATTAGCAAGGTTAGATCTCGTGGAATACAGGGAGAACTAGCCATTTGGATCCACAACTGCTTCAAAGGTAGAATGCAGAGGGTGGTGGTGGAGGGTAGTTTTTGAGACTGGAGACCTGTGACCAGTGGAATGCCACAAGGATCATTGCTGGGTCCATGACTTTTCATCATTTATATAAATGATTTGGATGGGGGCATAAGAGGTACAGTTAATAAGTATGCTGATGACACCAAAATTGGAGGTGTAGTGGACAGTAAAGAAGGTTACATCAGATTACAACAGGAATCTTGATCAGATGGGCCAATGGGCTGAGAAGTGGCAGATGGAGTTTAATTTAGATAAATGTGAGGTGCTGCATTTTGGGAAAACAAATCTTAGCAGGACTTATACACTTGATGGTAAGGTCCTATGGAGTGTTGCTGAACAAAGAGACCTTGGAGTGCAGGTTCATAGCTCCTTGAAAGTGGAGTCGCAGGTACATAGGATAGTGAAGAAGGCGTTTGGTATGCTTTCCTTGATTGGTCAGAGTATTGAGTACAGGAGTTGGGAGGTCATGTTGCGGCTGTACAAGACATTGGATAGGCCACTGTTGGAAGATTTACAAGGATGTTGCCAGGGTTGGAAGGTTTGAGCTATAGGGTAGGGCAGTTTTCACGGGAGTGTCAGAGGCTGAAGGATGATCTTATAGAAGCTTATAAAATCATGACGGGCATGGATAGGATAATTAGACAAAGTCTTTTCCCTGGAGTGGAGGAGTCAAAACTAGAGGGCATAGGTTTGGGGTGAGAGGGAAAAGACATAAAAGAGCCCTAAGAGGCAACTTTTTTCACTCAGACGGTAGTATGTATATGAAATGAGCTGCCAGAGGAAATGGTGGAGGCTGGTACAATTGAAACATTTAAAAGACATCTGGATGGGTATATGGATAAAAAGGTTTGGAGGGATATGGGCCGGGTGCTGGCAGGTGGGACTAGATTGGGTTGGGGTATCTGGTCGGCATGGACGGGTTAGACTGAAGGATCTGTTTCCATGATGTACATCTCTATGACTCTATAAATGGTGCAGGTCAATCCTGAATATTTGATAACTCCTAAAGCAGACTAAGTGAATATAGAATCATTATCTGCAGAAATGAAAGGTTCAGTGGGCATTTAAGAAACGCTGCAAGACTGAAGAAAACACGTAATAATCTGGCAACATTCTCTCCTATGAGGAATGTTGGAACAGTAACTAAGGTTTAATAAGTAAATGGTAGGCATTGATTTCTGAAACCTTACCCAGTTTTCCATCAGTACCTACCATTACTTATTAAACAGTTGGAAGGATAAGTTCGTCCTCGGTAACTTCCTGAACTTCTTTATCTCCACCAGTGCATGGAAGCAAAACTAAAATTGTTGTAAATCCAAGAAGCAGAGATTCTGTGTAAGTGTAGTGCCAGAGTGGAAGCATCCTGGGGTACAAGACTTACATTAACTTAGTTCAAATTAATGATCCTGGATATATTTTAATTGATTAAAATCATTTGATGTTAAGTGCATTCCTATGTTGTGTAACTTATAATTTGTTTTTTTTATTTCAATCAATAATTAACGTTTTCTAATTAACTGCCTCTGTGAGGACAGCGGAGAAACGCATTCCTAGCATTACCCTCTAGGAAGGGCACTGCCTGTCACTGGCTACACGGGGAGTTTCTTTTCTTCCTGGTGGTGGGATATAAATAAAGATTTACATACTTTTTTTTTACTGTGTCCGACACCTGCACACAAACAACATGGGTGCTGGGGAATAAAAAATAAGAACATAAGAACAAAGAAAATAATTCCTGAGGAGTTTCTGTTTAACAAGGCTGCAAGGGCCTGAAGATCAGTATGTCACCTCAAGCTCCACTTGGTGGATGCTTGTAGGCACAACATGAAGCCCCTAAACATTGACCCATACCTCTGGGAGACTAGGCAGAGGGAAAGGCGGATATCTCCTCCAAGCTGGTCTGGGACACCATGACAAGCTATAGCTGTAGCAGCTTAAACACAGGCCTCACCATCAGAATCAAGAGCCCACACAATACCCAAGACCATCTCAAACCCAGCATTTTGCGCACTTCCTACTTCAAATGGATCAGTCTCTCCAGCAGCAAACTGCACCAAATGAAGCTGCTGCAACACCCCTGCAGGTTTACTGTGGGTCTGTCCTCTCAGGCAGATGGAAAGATGTCAACAATTAATGGGGAGGAAGTTATGTTATTTGAACAAGTAGAAATTTAGCAAATGCATGGCAGCCACTTTATAGAATGATTTTCCACAATCCACATTGTATTCACATTGATGAGATGGAAAAATGCAATTGACTTGGCATTTGCTTTCAGTCACACAGAAACAATGCTCACTCTTCGCTTCCAGCGAGTGGACCAACTCGGCACATCGTTAAAGATATGGACAGATCATCCAATCTGATAAAAATGGAAAGAACTGCAGATGCTGTCAATCGGAAACAAAAATTGAAATTGCTGGAAAATCTCAGGTCTGGCAGCATCTGTGGAGAGAGATCTGAGCTAACGTTTCAGGTCAAGCAACTTTTCCTCAGAACTCCAACACGACACCACCGCTAAACACATCTTCCTTTCCCTCCCCCTATCTGCATTCCGCAGAGATCATTCCCTCCAGGACAACCTAGTCCACTTCTCTATCACACCTAACACCTGTCCCATCACACACGGCACCTTCCCATCACACCTAACACCTCTCCCATCACACACGGCACCTTCCCATCACACCTAACACCTCTCCCATCACACATGGCACCTTCCCATCACACCTAACACCTGTCCCATCACACACGGCACCTTCCCATCACACCTAACACCTCTCCCATCACACACGGCACCTTCCCATCACACCTAACACCTCTCCCATCACACATGGCACCTTCCCATCACACCTAACACCTCTCCCATCACACATGGCACCTTCCCATCACACCTAACACCTCTCCCATCACACATGGCACCTTCCCATCACACCTAACACCTCTCCCATCACACATGGCACCTTCCCATCACATCTAGCACCTCTCCGATCACACACGGCACCTTCCCATCACACCTAACACTTCCCCCATCACACACGACACCTTCCCATCACACCTAACACCTCTCCCATCACACACGACACCTTCCCATCACACCTAACACCTCTCCCATCACACATGGCACCTTCCCATCACACCTAACACCTCTCCCATCACACATGGCACCTTCCCATCACATCTAGCACCTCTCCGATCACACACGGCACCTTCCCATCACACCTAACACTTCCCCCATCACACACGGCACCTTCCCATCACACCTAACACCTCTCCCATCACACACGGTACCTTCCCATCACACCGAACACCTCTCCCATCACACACGGCACCTTCCCATCACACCTAACACCTCTCCCATCACACACGGTACCTTCCCATCACACCTAACACCTCTCCCATCACACAAGGCACCTTCCCATCACACCTAACACCTCTCCCATCACACCTAACACCTCTCCCATCACACACGGTACCTTCCCATCACACCTAACACCTCTCCCATCACACACGGCACCTTCCCATCACACCTAACACCCCTCCCATCACACACGGCACCTTCCCATCACACCTAACATCTCTCCCATCACACACGACACCTTCCCATCACACCTAACACCTCTCCCATCACACACGACACCTTCCCATCACACCTAACACCTCTCCCATCACACACGGCACCTTCTCATCACACCTAACACCTCTCCCATCACACACGGCACCTTCCCATCACACCTAACACCTCTCCCATCACACACGGCACCTTCCCATCACACCTAACACCTCTCCCATCACACACGGCACCTTCCCATCACACCTAACACCTCTCCCATCACACACGGCACCTTCCCATCACACCTAACACCTCTCCCATCACACACGGTACCTTCCCATCACACCTAACACCTCTCCCATCACACACGGCACCTTCGCATCACACCTAACACCTCTCCCATCACACACGGCACCTTTGCATCACACCTAACACCTCTCCCATCACACACGGCACCTTCCCATCACACCTAACACCTCTCCCATCACACACGGCACCTTCCCATCACACCTAACACCTCTCCCATCACACACGGCACCTTCCCATCACACCTAACACCTCTCCCATCACACACGGCACCTTCCCATCACACCTAACACCTCTCCCATCACACACGGCACCTTCCCATCACACCTAACACCTCTCCCATCACACACGGCACCTTCCCATCACACCTAACACCTCTCCCATCACACACGGCACCTTCCCATCACACCTAACACCTCTCCCATCACACACGGCACCTTCCCATCACACCTAACACCCCTCCCATCACACACGGCACCTTCCCATCACACCTAACACCTCTCCCATCACACACGACACCTTCCCATCACACCGAACACCTCTCCCATCACACACGGCACCTTCCCATCACACCTAACACCTCTCCCATCACACACGACACCTTCCCATCACACCTAACACCTCTCCCATCACACACGGCACCTTCCCATCACACCTAACACCTCTCCCATCACACACGACACCTTCCCATCACACCTAACACCTCTCCCATCACACACGGCACCTCTCCCATCACACCTAACACCTCTCCCATCACACACGGCACCTTTGCATCACACCTAACACTTCTCCCATCACACACGGCACCTTCCCATCACACCTAACACCTCTCCCATCACACACGGCACCTTCCCATCACACCTAACACTTCTCCCATCACACACGGCACCTTCCCATCACACCGAACACCTCTCCCATCACACACGGCACCTTCCCATCACACCTAACACCTCTCCCATCACACACGACACCTTCCCATCACACCTAACACCTCTCCCATCACACACGGCACCTTCCCATCACACCTAACACCTCTCCCATCACACACGACACCTTCCCATCACACCTAACACCTCTCCCATCACACACGGCACCTTCCCATCACACCTAACACCTCTCCCATCACACACGGCACCTTCCCATCACACCTAACACTTCTCCCATCACACACGGCACCTTTGCATCACACCTAACACTTCTCCCATCACACACGGCACCTTCTCATCACACCGAACACCTCTCCCATCACACACGGCACCTTTGCATCACACCTAACACCTCTCCCATCACACACGGCACCTTTGCATCACACCTAACACTTCTCCCATCACACACGGCACCTTCCCATCACACCTAACACCTCTCCCATCACACACGGCACCTTCTCATCACACCGAACACCTCTCCCATCACACACGGCACCTTTGCATCACACCTAACACCTCTCCCATCACACACGGCACCTTCCCATCACACCTAACACCTCTCCCATCACACACGGCACCTTCCCATCACACCTAACACCTCTCCCATCACACACGGCACCTTTGCATCACACCTAACACCTCTCCCATCACACACGGCACCTTCCCATCACACCTAACACCTCTCCCATCACACACGGCACCTTCCCATCACACCTAACACCTCTCCCATCACACACGACACCTTCCCATCACACCTAACACCTCTCCCATCACACACGGCACCTTCCCATCACACCTAACACCTCTCCCATCACACACGGCACCTTCCCATCACACCTAACACCTCTCCCATCACACACGGCACCTTCCCATCACACCTAACACCTCTCCCATCACACACAGCACCTTCCCATCACACCTAACACCTCTCCCATCACACACGGCACCTTCCCATCACACCTAACACCTCTCCCATCACACACGGCACCTTCCCATCACACCTAACACCTCTCCCATCACACACGACACCTTCCCATCACACCTAACACCTCTCCCATCACACACGGCACCTTCCCATCACACCTAACACCTCTCCCATCACACACGGCACCTTCCCATCACACCTAACACCTCTCCCACCACACACGGCACCTTCTCATCACACCTAACACCTCTCCCATCACACACGGCACCTTCCCATCACATCTAGCACCTCTCCCATCACATACAGCACCTTCCCATCACACCTAACACCTCTCCCATCACACACGGCACCTTCCCATCACACCTAACACCTCTCCCATCACACACGGCACCTTTGCATCACACCTAACACCTCTCCCATCACACACGGCACCTTCCCATCACACCTAACACCTCTCCCATCACACCTAACACCTCTCCCATCACACACGGCACCATCCCATCACACCTAACACCTCTCCCACCACACACAGCACCTTCTCATCACACCTAACACCTCTCCCATCACACACGGCACCTTCCCATCACATCTAGCACCTCTCCCATCACATACAGCACCTTCCCATCACACCTAACACCTCTCCCATCACACACGGCACCTTTGCATCACACCTAACACCTCTCCCATCACACACGGCACCTTCCCATCACACCTAACACCTCTCCCATCACACCTAACACCTCTCCCATCACACACGGCACCATCCCATCACACCTAACACCTCTCCCATCACACACGGCACCTTCCCATCACACCTAACACCTCTCCCATCACACACGGCACCTTCCCATCACACCTAACACCTCTCCCATCACACACGGCACCTTCCCATCACACCTAACACCTCTCCCATCACACACGGCACCTTTGCATCACACCTAACACTTCTCCCATCACACACGGCACCTTCCCATCACACCTAACACTTCTCCCATCACACACGGCACCTTTGCATCACACCTAACACCTCTCCCATCACACACGGCACCTTCCCATCACACCTAACACCTCTCCCATCACACATGGCACCTTCCCATCACACCTAACACCTCTCCCATCACACATGGCACCTTCCCATCACACCTAACACCTCTCCCATCACACACGGCACCTTCCCATCACACCTAACACCTCTCCCATCACACACGGCACCTTCCCATCATAGCTAACCCTCTCCCATCACACACGGCACCTTCCCATCACACCTAACACCTCTCCCATCACACACGGCACCTTCCCATCACACCTAACACCTCTCCCATCACACACGGCACCTTCCCATCACGCCTAACACCTCTCCCATCACACACGGCACCTTCCCATCACACCTAACACCTCTCCCATCACACACGGCACCTTCCCATCACATCTAGCACCTCTCCCATCACATACAGCACCTTCCCATCACACCGAACACCTCTCCCATCACACACGGCACCTTCCCATCACACCTAACACCTCTCCCATCACACACGACACCTTCCCATCACACCTAACACCTCTCCCATCACACACGGCACCTTCCCATCACACCTAACACCTCTCCCATCACACACGACACCTTCCCATCACACCTAACACCTCTCCCATCACACACGACACCTTCCCATCACACCTAACACCTCTCCCATCACACACGACACCTTCCCATCACACCGAACACCTCTCCCATCACACACGGCACCTTCCCATCACACCTAACACCTCTCCCATCACACACGACACCTTCCCATCACACCTAACACCTCTCCCATCACACACGGCACCTTCCCATCACACCTAACACCTCTCCCATCACACACGACACCTTCCCATCACACCTAACACCTCTCCCATCACACACGACACCTTCCCATCACACCTAACACCTCTCCCATCTCACACGACACCTTCCCATCACACCGAACACCTCTCCCATCACACACAGCACCTTCCCATCACACCTAACACCTCTCCCATCACACACGACACCTTCCCATCACACCTAACACCTCTCCCATCACACACGGCACCTCTCCCATCACACCTAACACCTCTCCCATCACACACGGCACCTTTGCATCACACCTAACACTTCTCCCATCACACACGGCACCTTCCCATCACACCTAACACCTCTCCCATCACACACGGCACCTTCCCATCACACCTAACACCTCTCCCATCACACACGGCACCTCTCCCATCACACCTAACACCTCTCCCATCACACACGGCACCTTTGCATCACACCTAACACTTCTCCCATCACACACGGCACCTTCCCATCACACCTAACACCTCTCCCATCACACACGGCACCTTTGCATCACACCTAACACTTCTCCCATCACACACGGCACCTTCCCATCACACCTAACACCTCTCCCATCACACACGGCACCTCTCCCATCACACCTAACACCTCTCCCATCACACACGGCACCTTCCCATCACACCTAACACCTCTCCCATCACACACGGCACCTTCCCATCACACCTAACACCTCTCCCATCACACACGACACCTTCCCATCACACCTAACACCTCTCCCATCACACACGGCACCTTCCCATCACACCTAACACCCCTCCCATCACACACGGCACCTTCCCATCACACCTAACACCTCTCCCATCACACACGACACCTTCCCATCACACCTAACACCTCTCCCATCACACACGGCACCTTCCCATCACACCGAACACCTCTCCCATCACACACAGCACCTTCCCATCACACCTAATACCTCTCCCATCACACACGACACCTTCCCATCACACCTAACACCTCTCCCATCACACACGGCACCTCTCCCATCACACCTAACACCTCTCCCATCACACACGGCACCTTCCCATCACACCTAACACCTCTCCCATCACACACGACACCTTCCCATCACACCTAACACCTCTCCCATCACACACGACACCTTCCCATCACACCTAACACCTCTCCCATCACACACGACACCTTCCCATCACACCGAACACCTCTCCCATCACACACGGCACCTTCCCATCACACCTAACACCTCTCCCATCACACACGACACCTTCCCATCACACCTAACACCTCTCCCATCACACACGACACCTTCCCATCACACCGAACACCTCTCCCATCACACACGGCACCTTCCCATCACACCTAACACCTCTCCCATCACACACGGCACCTTCTCATCACACCGAACACCTCTCCCATCACACACGACACCTTCCCATCACACCTAACACCTCTCCCATCACACACGGCACCTTCCCATCACACCTAACACCTCTCCCATCACACAAGGCACCTTCCCATCACACCTAACACCTCTCCCATCACACACGGCACCTTCCCATCACACCTAACACCTCTCCCATCACACACGGCACCTTTGCATCACACCTAACACCTCTCCCATCACACACGGCACCTTCCCATCACACCTAACACCTCTCCCATCACACACGGCACCTTTGCATCACACCTAACACTTCTCCCATCACACACGGCACCTTCCCATCACACCTAACACTTCTCCCATCACACACGGCACCTTCCCATCACACCTAACACCTCTCCCATCACACACGGCACCTTCCCATCACACCTAACACCTCTCCCATCACACATGGCACCTTCCCATCACACCTAACACCTCTCCCATCACACACGGCACCTTCCCATCACACCTAACACCTCTCCCATCACACACGGCACCTTCCCATCATAGCTAACCCTCTCCCATCACACACGGCACCTTCCCATCACACCTAACACCTCTCCCATCACACACGGCACCTTCCCATCACACCTAACACCTCTCCCATCACACACGGCACCTTCCCATCACGCCTAACACCTCTCCCATCACACACGGCACCTTCCCATCACACCTAACACCTCTCCCATCACACACGGCACCTTCCCATCACATCTAGCACCTCTCCCATCACATACAGCACCTTCCCATCACGCCTAACACCTCTCCCATCACACACGGCACCTTCCCATCACGCCTAACACCTCTCCCATCACACATGGCACCTTCCCATCACACCTAACACCTCTCCCATCACACACGGCACCTTCCCATCACATCTAGCACCTCTCCCATCACATACAGCACCTTCCCATCACACCTAACACCTCTCCCATCACATACGGCACCTTCCCATCACACCTAACACCTCTCCCATCACACACGGCACCTTCCCATCACACCTAACACCTCTCCCATCACACACGGCACCTTCCCATCACACCTAACACCTCTCCCATCACATACAGCACCTTCCCATCACACCTAACACCTCTCCCATCACACATGGCACCTTCCCATCACATCTAGCACCTCTCCGATCACACACGGCACCTTCCCATCACACCTAACACTTCCCCCATCACACACGACACCTTCCCATCACACCTAACACCTCTCCCATCACACACGACACCTTCCCATCACACCTAACACCTCTCCCATCACACATGGCACCTTCCCATCACACCTAACACCTCTCCCATCACACACGGTACCTTCCCATCACACCTAACACCTCTCCCATCACACAAGGCACCTTCCCATCACACCTAACACCTCTCCCATCACACAAGGCACCTTCCCATCACACCTAACACCTCTCCCATCACACCTAACACCTCTCCCATCACACACGGTACCTTCCCATCACACCTAACACCTCTCCCATCACACACGGCACCTTCCCATCACACCTAACATCTCTCCCATCACACACGACACCTTCCCATCACACCTAACACCTCTCCCATCACACACGACACCTTCCCATCACACCTAACACCTCTCCCATCACACACGGCACCTTCTCATCACACCTAACACCTCTCCCATCACACACGGCACCTTCCCATCACACCTAACACCTCTCCCATCACACACGGCACCTTCCCATCACACCTAACACCTCTCCCATCACACACGGCACCTTCGCATCACACCTAACACCTCTCCCATCACACACGGCACCTTTGCATCACACCTAACACCTCTCCCATCACACATGGCACCTTCCCATCACACCTAACACCTCTCCCATCACACACGGCACCTTCCCATCACACCTAACACCTCTCCCATCACACACGGCACCTTCCCATCACACCTAACACCTCTCCCATCACACACGGCACCTTCCCATCACACCTAACACCTCTCCCATCACACACGGCACCTTCCCATCACACCTAACACCTCTCCCATCACACACGGCACCTTCCCATCACACCTAACACCTCTCCCATCACACACGGCACCTTCCCATCACACCTAACACCTCTCCCATCACACACGGCACCTTCCCATCACACCTAACACCCCCCCATCACACACGGCACCTTCCCATCACACCTAACACCTCTCCCATCACACACGACACCTTCCCATCACACCGAACACCTCTCCCATCACACACGGCACCTTCCCATCACACCTAACACCTCTCCCATCACACACGACACCTTCCCATCACACCTAACACCTCTCCCATCACACACGGCACCTTCCCATCACACCTAACACCTCTCCCATCACACACGACACCTTCCCATCACACCTAACACCTCTCCCATCACACACGGCACCTCTCCCATCACACCTAACACCTCTCCCATCACACACGGCACCTTTGCATCACACCTAACACTTCTCCCATCACACACGGCACCTTCCCATCACACCTAACACCTCTCCCATCACACACGGCACCTTCCCATCACACCTAACACTTCTCCCATCACACACGGCACCTTCCCATCACACCGAACACCTCTCCCATCACACACGGCACCTTCCCATCACACCTAACACCTCTCCCATCACACACGACACCTTCCCATCACACCTAACACCTCTCCCATCACACACGGCACCTTCCCATCACACCTAACACCTCTCCCATCACACACGACACCTTCCCATCACACCTAACACCTCTCCCATCACACACGGCACCTTCCCATCACACCTAACACCTCTCCCATCACACACGGCACCTTCCCATCACACCTAACACCTCTCCCATCACACACGGCACCTTTGCATCACACCTAACACTTCTCCCATCACACACGGCACCTTCCCATCACACCTAACACCTCTCCCATCACACACGGCACCTTCTCATCACACCGAACACCTCTCCCATCACACACGGCACCTTTGCATCACACCTAACACCTCTCCCATCACACACGGCACCTTCCCATCACACCTAACACCTCTCCCATCACACACGGCACCTTCCCATCACACCTAACACCTCTCCCATCACACACGGCACCTTCCCATCACACCTAACACCTCTCCCATCACACACGGCACCTTCCCATCACACCTAACACCTCTCCCATCACACACGGCACCTTCCCATCACACCTAACACCTCTCCCATCACACACGACACCTTCCCATCACACCTAACACCTCTCCCATCACACACGGCACCTTCCCATCACACCTAACACCTCTCCCATCACACACGGCACCTTCCCATCACACCTAACACCTCTCCCATCACACACGGCACCTTCCCATCACACCTAACACCTCTCCCATCACACACGGCACCTTCCCATCACACCTAACACCTCTCCCATCACACACGGCACCTTCCCATCACACCTAACACCTCTCCCATCACACACGGCACCTTCCCATCACACCTAACACCTCTCCCACCACACACGGCACCTTCCCATCACACCTAACACCTCTCCCATCACACACGGCACCTTTGCATCACACCTAACACCTCTCCCATCACACACGGCACCTTCCCATCACACCTAACACCTCTCCCATCACACCTAACACCTCTCCCATCACACACGGCACCATCCCATCACACCTAACACCTCTCCCACCACACACAGCACCTTCTCATCACACCTAACACCTCTCCCATCACACACGGCACCTTCCCATCACATCTAGCACCTCTCCCATCACATACAGCACCTTCCCATCACACCTAACACCTCTCCCATCACACACGGCACCTTTGCATCACACCTAACACCTCTCCCATCACACACGGCACCTTCCCATCACACCTAACACCTCTCCCATCACACCTAACACCTCTCCCATCACACACGGCACCATCCCATCACACCTAACACCTCTCCCATCACACACGGCACCTTCCCATCACACCTAACACCTCTCCCATCACACACGGCACCTTCCCATCACACCTAACACCTCTCCCATCACACACGGCACCTTCGCATCACACCTAACACTTCTCCCATCACACACGGCACCTTCCCATCACACCTAACACTTCTCCCATCACACACGGCACCTTTGCATCACACCTAACACCTCTCCCATCACACACGGCACCTTCCCATCACACCTAACACCTCTCCCATCACACATGGCACCTTCCCATCACACCTAACACCTCTCCCATCACACACGGCACCTTCCCATCACACCTAACACCTCTCCCATCACACATGGCACCTTCCCATCACACCTAACACCTCTCCCATCACACACGGCACCTTCCCATCACACCTAACACCTCTCCCATCACACACGGCACCTTCCCATCATAGCTAACCCTCTCCCATCACACACGGCACCTTCCCATCACACCTAACACCTCTCCCATCACACACGGCACCTTCCCATCACACCTAACACCTCTCCCATCACACACGGCACCTTCCCATCACGCCTAACACCTCTCCCATCACACACGGCACCTTCCCATCACACCTAACACCTCTCCCATCACACACGGCACCTTCCCATCACATCTAGCACCTCTCCCATCACATACAGCACCTTCCCATCACACCGAACACCTCTCCCATCACACACGGCACCTTCCCATCACACCTAACACCTCTCCCATCACACACGACACCTTCCCATCACACCTAACACCTCTCCCATCACACACGGCACCTTCCCATCACACCTAACACCTCTCCCATCACACACGACACCTTCCCATCACACCTAACACCTCTCCCATCACACACGACACCTTCCCATCACACCTAACACCTCTCCCATCACACACGACACCTTCCCATCACACCGAACACCTCTCCCATCACACACGGCACCTTCCCATCACACCTAACACCTCTCCCATCACACACGACACCTTCCCATCACACCTAACACCTCTCCCATCACACACGGCACCTTCCCATCACACCTAACACCTCTCCCATCACACACGACACCTTCCCATCACACCTAACACCTCTCCCATCACACACGACACCTTCCCATCACACCTAACACCTCTCCCATCTCACACGACACCTTCCCATCACACCGAACACCTCTCCCATCACACACAGCACCTTCCCATCACACCTAACACCTCTCCCATCACACACGACACCTTCCCATCACACCTAACACCTCTCCCATCACACACGGCACCTCTCCCATCACACCTAACACCTCTCCCATCACACACGGCACCTTTGCATCACACCTAACACTTCTCCCATCACACACGGCACCTTCCCATCACACCTAACACCTCTCCCATCACACACGGCACCTTCCCATCACACCTAACACCTCTCCCATCACACACGGCACCTCTCCCATCACACCTAACACCTCTCCCATCACACACGGCACCTTTGCATCACACCTAACACTTCTCCCATCACACACGGCACCTTCCCATCACACCTAACACCTCTCCCATCACACACGGCACCTTTGCATCACACCTAACACTTCTCCCATCACACACGGCACCTTCCCATCACACCTAACACCTCTCCCATCACACACGGCACCTTCCCATCACACCTAACACCTCTCCCATCACACACGGCACCTCTCCCATCACACCTAACACCTCTCCCATCACACACGGCACCTTCCCATCACACCTAACACCTCTCCCATCACACACGGCACCTTCCCATCACACCTAACACCCCTCCCATCACACACGGCACCTTCCCATCACACCTAACACCTCTCCCATCACACACGACACCTTCCCATCACACCTAACACCTCTCCCATCACACACGGCACCTTCCCATCACACCTAACACCCCTCCCATCACACACGGCACCTTCCCATCACACCTAACACCTCTCCCATCACACACGACACCTTCCCATCACACCTAACACCTCTCCCATCACACACGGCACCTTCCCATCACACCGAACACCTCTCCCATCACACACAGCACCTTCCCATCACACCTAACACCTCTCCCATCACACACGACACCTTCCCATCACACCTAACACCTCTCCCATCACACACGACACCTTCCCATCACACCTAACACCCCTCCCATCACACACGGCACCTTCCCATCACACCTAACACCTCTCCCATCACACACGACACCTTCCCATCACACCTAACACCTCTCCCATCACACACGGCACCTTCCCATCACACCTAACACCTCTCCCATCACACACGGCACCTCTCCCATCACACCTAACACCTCTCCCATCACACACGGCACCTTCCCATCACACCTAACACCTCTCCCATCACACACGACACCTTCCCATCACACCTAACACCTCTCCCATCACACACGACACCTTCCCATCACACCTAACACCTCTCCCATCACACACGACACCTTCCCATCACACCGAACACCTCTCCCATCACACACGACACCTTCCCATCACACCTAACACCTCTCCCATCACACACGGCACCTTCCCATCACACCTAACACCTCTCCCATCACACACGGCACCTTTGCATCACACCTAACACCTCTCCCATCACACACGACACCTTCCCATCACACCTAACACCTCTCCCATCACACACGACACCTTCCCATCACACCGAACACCTCTCCCATCACACACGGCACCTTCCCATCACACCTAACACCTCTCCCATCACACACGGCACCTTCTCATCACACCGAACACCTCTCCCATCACACACGACACCTTCCCATCACACCTAACACCTCTCCCATCACACACGGCACCTTCCCATCACACCTAACACCTCTCCCATCACACAAGGCACCTTCCCATCACACCTAACACCTCTCCCATCACACACGGCACCTTCCCATCACACCTAACACCTCTCCCATCACACACGGCACCTTTGCATCACACCTAACACCTCTCCCATCACACACGGCACCTTCCCATCACACCTAACACCTCTCCCATCACACACGGCACCTTTGCATCACACCTAACACTTCTCCCATCACACACGGCACCTTCCCATCACACCTAACACTTCTCCCATCACACACGGCACCTTCCCATCACACCTAACACCTCTCCCATCACACACGGCACCTTCCCATCACACCTAACACCTCTCCCATCACACATGGCACCTTCCCATCACACCTAACACCTCTCCCATCACACACGGCACCTTCCCATCACACCTAACACCTCTCCCATCACACACGGCACCTTCCCATCATAGCTAACCCTCTCCCATCACACACGGCACCTTCCCATCACACCTAACACCTCTCCCATCACACACGGCACCTTCCCATCACACCTAACACCTCTCCCATCACACACGGCACCTTCCCATCACGCCTAACACCTCTCCCATCACACACGGCACCTTCCCATCACACCTAACACCTCTCCCATCACACACGGCACCTTCCCATCACATCTAGCACCTCTCCCATCACATACAGCACCTTCCCATCACGCCTAACACCTCTCCCATCACACACGGCACCTTCCCATCACGCCTAACACCTCTCCCATCACACATGGCACCTTCCCATCACACCTAACACCTCTCCCATCACACACGGCACCTTCCCATCACATCTAGCACCTCTCCCATCACATACAGCACCTTCCCATCACACCTAACACCTCTCCCATCACACACGGCACCTTCCCATCACACCTAACACCTCTCCCATCACACACGGCACCTTCCCATCACACCTAACACCTCTCCCATCACACACGGCACCTTCCCATCACACCTAACACCTCTCCCATCACATACAGCACCTTCCCATCACACCTAACACCTCTCCCATCACACACAGCACCTTCCCATGCAATCGCAGAAGGTGCAACACCTGTCCCTTTATCTCTTCCATGCTCACCATCTAAGGCCCTAGACACTCATTTCAGATTGAGCAGTGTTTCACTTGTACCTCTTTCAGTTTGGTCTATTGCATTCGTTGCTCCCAATGTGGTCTCCTCGATATCGGAGAGACAAAACGCCGACTGGGTGACCGCTTTGCTGAGTACCTTCGGTCTGTACACAATCAGGTCCCGGACCTTCCTGTGGCTTGCCACTTCACCACACAATCCTGCTCCCATGGCCACATGTCTGACCTTGGCCTGCTGCAATGTTCCAGTGAAGCTCAACGCAAACGGGAGGAACAGCATCTCATCTTCCGACTAGGCACGTTACAGCCTGCTGGTCTCAACATTGAATTCAACAACTTCAGATAACTTTATTTCGTTTTTTATATATTTTTTTTCACTGTTCTGTACCTCTTGTTTCTTAATTGTCTCTCTTTCTTTCGCTCCCCACTCTCTCATCACCCTTTTCCCTCTCCTCTTCCCCCTTTGCTACCCTGTTTTCCATTTTGCCTCTGCTTCACCCATCCCCCCCCCCCCCCCCCCCCCAATCCCCCACAGATTTTGTCACATAGCACTGGCTTCAGCCTTGGTCATTCACAGCTCCTAATCTCCCTATAATCTCTCGATGCACTGTCATTATCACCTCTTTATTGCTCCCTTTGCTTCTGGAGCCATGACTCACCTTCTCTCAGCCTAGTATAAACACCTCCCTATTTCTCCCCTTTTTTTTAGGTTTGACATGGGGTCAGTTAGACTCGAAACGTCAGCTCTTTTCTCTCCTTCCAGATGCTGCCTGACCTGCTGAGATTTTCCAGCATTTTTCTCTTTTGGTTTCCTCAGAGCTCAGTGTCAGAACTGAGTTTTCCAGCAATTTCAGTTCATCCAGTCTGACATCGCCTTCAGTGGCACCCTGGATAGGTTCTCTGTGAGCAAGGAATCTTTCACCAGTCATCATCAAGAATCCTGACTAAGACACAATCCTCAAACCAGGAAGTAAAACAAAAATGATAAATTACATTAAAATCATGACAGGGACAGCAAAATTGGCTGGGTATACTGGTGGTATTTAAAAGAGGAAGGTAAAAAAAATTCAAACTGTCTTTAAATTCAATCTGGAAAATTATTTTCTTCTCTGGGAATGAGATTCAACACATGTTTTCATTTTTCCAGGCCAAAAATGTTCGTCAATAGTCATTATCACTTCTTTGACCTTTAAAATCCCACGTAATCATAAATAATTCAGCCACAACGTTTTCAGCATTTTATAGTGCAGGACTGGTGGAAAGGTACCCTACGTTAATGCTGTTGTGATGATATTAGTGCTGAGGCTGTTGTTGGGATAACTGCAGTGTATCCTGAGAACTGTGCCCTCTTTTCCCTCCTTTAAGTCACTCTTTAGGACCTGCAGGTTTTGCCAAATTCATGGTCACCTGACCTAGGATTTGCTTCCATGATTTAAAATGTCATAGTTTGGTTTATAATGTTCCCCTGAAGAACCTTGAGATTTTTTTTTACTTTAATGGGACTGTACCAAGAAATTGCTGAGGCTCAAACACATCAGGATACCTTCTTCAAATTCCCAATCCGTTCCCACACCCCACCTTCTCTAATCCCATAACCAATGGCTGATGAAAATATCACTTCACAAATATTGGAGATTGAAACATTGACCATCCCCTTTTATTCTAAACAACACACAGTATTCATTGTTATAAACATGATCTCACCAGCATCCTGAGCAGTACAAAAAAGATGATGTGTTTAAGACTGACTTAGAGCTAGAAACATTATGATAGTTATTGGCTTAAACCTGAATCTGTAATCATCTTTATCACCATCAATTTACATTTTCTTAACTGCTGATACCAAAATATGAATATATTAAGAGCCAATTAACTAAAACTAACAAGTGGATATGTCCAATATAAAGGTGACGTATCCATCCAAAGGTGAGGTTTTGAGATCAAAGTCTTGGGCAGAAGTTTAAGTGGCAACTTTTACAGAAGTGCGAAAATATTTTTGAGGAATTTGCATTGTTTAATGAGGGTTAATTTGCAGCATGTTGTCCTGGATTTGTTATCTAGGAATGTCCAGTGATCTTGGTGTGTCGCTATAATGCCACAAATCCACGAAGCACAGAAGTGTTATGGAACAGGAGGGGGCCATTCAGCCCATCATTTCTGCTCCAGCTCTTCAAAGAGCATCATGACCTAGTGCCATTCTCCTTCTTTCTCCCCAGTCTGGGAGTGTCACAGTTGGGCAGTTGTGCAGTTCAGTCCTGAGCTGGGTACGGGGGATGGGAGAGGGGAGAGGGAAGGCCGGAAGAGGGAGAGTGGTGTAGGAGGATGGGGGTTACATTGACAGATTTCTCTGTTGTGGTGTTGCCTCCTTAGGGTTTAAGCTGTGTGTATTGTCCATTTTACCAGAGGATCCGTTCAAGCAGCTCTGGGACGGACAAGCCAATTGATGCGAGGGCTTTTCTCAGTGTCTCCTGCCTGCCACCTTTTTATTGGCGAGTATGCAATGGGGAACCTGAGAATCAGGGACAGGTGCAGCTGATAGTCAATGAATCTTGAAAAACCAAGGTTAATGCTTACATGAAGCATATGAAATGTTATGACCGACTGAAGCCAAATGCTCATGGGTCAATTTTTATATCAGGTCAATGTTTACACAGGTATAAATGGTAACAATGGTACTAGAAAGGATGGAGATGTGGTGGATTCAATTACTGTGCATTGATAATTGGTGGGCGGCACGGTGGCACAGTGGTTAGCACTGCTGCCTCACAGCGCCTGAGACCCGGGTTCAATTCCCGACTCAGGCGGCTGACTGTGTGGAGTTTGCACGTTCTCCCCGTGTCTGCGTGGGTTTCCTCTGGGTGCTCCGGTTTCCTCCCACAGTCCAAAGATGTGCGGGTCAAGTGAATTGGCCATTCTAAATTGCCCATAGTGTTAGGTAAGGGGTAAATGTAAGGGTATGGGTCTGGGTGGGTGCGCTTTGGCGGGTCGGTGTGGACTTGTTGGGCCGATGGGCCTGTTTCCACACTGTAAGTAATCTAATCTAATCTAATAATCAATAAGGACAAATATACAAAATGAAGAAATATCTTCTAAAGATTTGTCACTATGCTATGCCAAATTTTCTACAGCATCCAATTGCCCGCAGGAATCTCTCCCTCAGAACTTCCATACTGCTGTACTCGGGCAGATCCAAGCTCATGTTACAGGTGTGGGCAGCTGGGAAGTATAAATCGGGATCATCCTTTGGGACATAATTGATAGTAATGCAGAGTTTCTCCATGCCACCAACTGGAACCCTCTCAGAACCTGTTAGGAAGGCTGAAACAAATAATTATTAACACTGTCAGCAACAACTAATACATTTCACACATTTTCCAAAATGCTGGCCTACCCTGGATCATTTCCTACATCGGATTTTCAGACTCTCCAGAGCATTTTGCAGTCAAGGCAGTAGCTTCTGAATTGCAGTCACTGTGTCTTGTAGGGAACCAATTTGTCACACTGCAAACTCCCACTGATAATGGCCAGGTAATTCATTGTAAGGATGATGTTTGAGGGATAAAACATTGGTCCAAAAAAGGAGGAAATCTCCCTTGCTCTCCTTCAGAATAGTGGCCAAAAAGACAAAAATTTTCACCGCTGCTGAAAGGCCAGATCAGGCCTTGTTTTAATATCTCATCAAAAAGACAGGGCCTCCAACAGTGCAGCACACCCGCTGTGACTTCACTGGGATGCCAAACGTTATGTATAGGCCCCTGGATTGAGAGTTGAAGCCTCAACATTCTGACTGAGATGAGACTGTTACTCACTGACCTAAGATGGATGCAGGGGCAAGGGAGGGAAGAAAACAGGACTTGGCTGTATGGGAGTGAGTGATCTAAAGAGGAAAAGTAATCAGGAGGGAACATTTAGGATCCATTTGTGGGTGGCAGGATAGATTGGATAGGGTCAGGATCTAAATTGGGGTAGGGTCTGGATTTATTAACAGGATTGACAGGGTTTTAATGAGAGGGAAGAAGATATTGCCATATTTCCGAATGTTACAACGTTAACAGATATAGACATGATGTGGTCATAGCTGGTGAATGGGAAAACATTCCGGGTCATGGTAGATCTAACTGCGCCTTAAATCTACAGCATTCCTCTCTAATCTAAACCCTATCCCATAACTAGACCTGGTCTCCCTGATCTGCATCCTTGCTCCAATGCAGGCCCTGTCCCACGATCTCGATTTTCTCTCCCAAATCTAGATCATATCCCCCAAGAATAACACTCCCCTCTCCCAATCAAAAGCCTATCCTGCCAATCTAGAAGCTACCCGAATCTAGGAACTACCCGAATCTAGACCCTATCCCAATCTAGATCCTGACTCTATCCAATCTATCCTGCCACCCACAAATGGATCCTAAATGTTCCCTCCTGATTACTTATCCTCTTTAGATCACTCACTCCCTTGCTGGGTCCAGTTGTCAGACCAATCTAACTGACTATGGCCAGAAGACGGAGAATTGTTTCTCCTGAGTGATTGAATTTGATGGACTCCCTGACAAATCCATTCTGGTCAGCTGTCTTGGCTGTTGATCCTCTCCCCTCTCCCCTCACAGCCCAGGTGTTATCAGAGCTTCTGTAACTCTGCAAAACAATGAATTCACTCACCAAGAAAATGCTTCTTTTCTTCCTCTGTTAGTCCATGAAACATTTCCCAAAAATTTGCAATGGATTCATCAGCCTCTGTGTATCCACTGTACTTAGTGTTCTGTCAGTATGTACAGATGAAGAGGAATCATCATTGGGTACAGAACATGGTGTTACAAAATTGTCACCCAAAAAAGACTCATCATTCCACAAAACAAAACACGGCTTTAAGTGTCATCAATAACATTTTTGTGTCTGTTTTAATTGGTTCAGGAATAGAGGCATCATTGGCTGGGCCAGGATTAATTGCCCATCCCTAATTGCCCAGAGGGCAGTTAAGAATCAACCACATTGCTGTGGGTCTGGAATCGGATGTAGGTCAGGATGGCAGATTTCCTTCTCCAAAAAGACATCAGTGAACCAGATGGGTTTTTCCAACAATTACAATGGTTAAATGGTCACAATTAGCTTATCTCTTTATTCCTGATTTTTTATTAAATTCAAATGTCACTATTCCACCATCAAACTCTTGTCCCCATGTCACATTAGCCTGGAGTTTCTGGATTAATACTCCAGTGACATTTCTAAAACACCAGCACCTCTCCTATTAATATATTAATAAATCCTCTTCATAGCAGAAACAATTTGATACTGAGCTACTTAAGGCTATCTAGGGAAGGAACTATAGAACTTAGAGCACAGACAACTGCAGAAATAATCACCAGAGGAAAACTATTGGGAACGTTCAAGAAGGCGGAGTTAAAGATTTGGGGAGTGCTGACAATTTGGAGGTTACAGGAAGGGGCAGGATAGGAGTTGGGGTGTCAGGTTTTGGCTAAACAAGACATCAGTGAGGACACTTTTACAGTACTGCATACAATTCTGGTCGCCCTTCTGGAGGAAGAATATTGTCAAACTTGTAGGATGGTAAAGAAATTTACAAGGATGTTGTTGGAACTGGAGAGTTTGAGTTGGAGAGAGAGAGAGGCTGAATAGACTGGAACCGTTTTCCATGGACCAAAAGTGCTGAGGCGTGACCTTATATAGAGGTTAATAAAATCATGAGGGCAATGGATTGGGTAAATAGACAAGGTCTTTTCCAAGGGTAGGGGAGTCCAGAGCTAGAAGATTTAAACTGAGAGGGGAAAGATTTAAACGGGACCCGAGTGCCAATATTTTCCACACGCACAGTGGTCCATGTATGGAATGAATGGTAAGAGAATTAGAGGCAAGTACAATTACAATATTTAAAAGACATTTGGTCAGGTACATGGATAGGGAAAGGCTTAGAGGGATATGGACCAAATACTGGCAAATGGGATAAGTTCAGTTTAGGATACCTGGTCAGCATGGAGGAGTTGGACTGAAGGGTCGGTTTCTGTGCTGTATGACTTAATGACATGTAATGTTGTAGGGCTTGAAAGCAAGGATGAGAATTTTAAAACTGGATGAGAAATGAACATGAGTCAGCAGCTCCAGGGCTGGTGGGTGAACAGAATTTGGTGCTACTTAAGGTGTGCAGAAAGTTTGGAAAGACCTCAACTGCATACAGTCTGGTCGCCACATTACCAAAAGGATGTGACTGCTTTGGAGAGGGTGCAGAACAGGTTCATCAGGATGTTGCCTGGTATGGAGGGTGCTAGCTATGAGGAGTGGTTGAGTAGATTAGGATTATTTTCATTGGAAAGAAAGCAGTTGAGGGGGGACCTGATTGAGGTCTGCAAAACCATAAGAGATGCAGACAGGGTGGATAGCAAGAAACTTTTTCCCCAGAGTGGTGGACTCAATTACTAGGGGTCATGAATTCAAAGTGAGAGGGGAAAGGTTTACGGGATATATGCATGGAAGGTTCTTTACGCAGAGGGTGGGGGGTGCCTGGAATGCGTCGCCGGGGAGCTGGTAGGGGTGGGAACAATATCATCATTTAAGATGTATCTGGACAGATGCAGGGATGGGCAGGAGCAGAGGGACACAGATCCTTAGAAAATAGATGGCTGATTTAAATAGAGGACCTGGATCAGCACAGGCTTGGAGGGCCGAAGGGCCTGTTTCTGTGCCGCAAAGTTCTTTGTTCTTTACAGAAGGTAAAATGTTGGAAGCCAGACAGGAGAGTTTTGAAATAATGAAGTCTGATGTAACAAGGGTGGGGAATTAAGGTTTAAGCAGCAGATAAGCTGAGACTGTCAATGTTAAGGTGGTGGGAATAGGCAGTAGCACAGAGTCAATCTGACACCCATTGTGAACAGTGTTGTTAGTTATACATCCCAACAGATAGGTGATATACCTTTAAGAGAAATGCTCATGATGTCATCACCATATCGTGGCATGTGGTATAAAGCCCTCAGACCCCATCCTACTTGCTTCTTCTGAAGGGTGACACTCTGAAGGGATTGTGCTGCAGTGAATCAGAATTGCTAGCTTGTGTCCAAACATACAAGTGCTTGTGGTTACAGTGTACATCTATAGACACCAGGTTCACTGAACTCTTCAACGCTACGTCACCCTTGGAACATTCGTATGTTACTGGAATTAACACAGACATCACTTCATGATGATCATAAATATCACACCATGTCATATCAAAGACTCAGTTTTAGCCTCAGGCACAGGAAGAGGAATGGA
This sequence comes from Hemiscyllium ocellatum, assembly GCF_020745735.1. Lineage (NCBI taxonomy): Eukaryota > Metazoa > Chordata > Chondrichthyes > Orectolobiformes > Hemiscylliidae > Hemiscyllium > Hemiscyllium ocellatum. Next base: position 43,152,887 of record NC_083436.1, on the reverse strand, counting down.
GTTGGTGTTGAGGGAACGGAGTTTGTAGTGAGGATAGAACAAAGGTTTAACTGGAGGAAGTCATTATAAAGGCTGATTAGCGTGGAGAAAGGGGGGAGGCTTGGAGAGTCTGGGGTTATCGGTGACAGATCCATGCCACACTGCCACTGGGAATCCCATATCAACCTCACTTCAGACAGATTTCCAGGGAGATAAAATCAAGTTGCTTGTTTGTCACAAAGAGATTACAACAAAGTCTTAAAGACACAAGGTACAAGGAGATAGTGGCTCACTTTCTCCAGCAGTTGCCAGTCATATTTGGTGTTTCCATGAATCACAGACATCAGCTCAACTGGCAGAAATATATCGACAACTGGCAGTGGGCAAACCCCCCGAAATCCATCTGCAAAGGCTTTAAAATGTTTCTCCACTGATGTGTTAAACACGTAGTTGACATAGGACTCGACAAATTGCTTTCTGAAACAAAGAAATGCAAACAGACCAAAAGTTAAACTCGAATGGCATCAGCCCTCAGCAGGAGGAAGTACAGATTTAGGGGTCATAAGTTTAAGTGAGTCACTAATAAATCTAACAGGAGGTTCAGGAGAAAGGTCTTTACACAGAGTGTGGTGAAAACGTGGAACGTGCTCCCACAGGGATTGAGTTAGAGAAATAGTTTAGAGGTATTAAAGGGAAGCTGGATAAACACATGAGGGAGAAGTGAGTGTGAGGAAAATCTGATGAATTGAGATAAAGTTGGATAAGAGCATCAGTATGGACTGAATGGTCTTTTTTCTCTCTATGTTGACTCAATCTAACATGATGTAAAGTTTCATGCCCATCTAAATGTACAGTTGCCATGCTCCCACTCTCTCAATGGATAGAGAGACATGACTGGTGCTGGCTTAACTTGAGGGTCTCACACTTCAGAAAAGAATGAGGTCAAGGAGGTGAGTCATTCATGGTAACCACGCCCAGTGTGGGAAATGAACTCCAGCTACTGGTATCATTCTGCATTGCAAACCAGCCATCCAGACATCCAACTCCATCACATCCGGGCTATACCCGAGATCAAGGTAGGTTTAAAGGCTGTATGTAGTGGCACCACAGGTCCCAGTCAGGATGGCAATGATTGTGGCATTTCTGTTCTCAATTACTGCTTGAAATGAAGTGACTGATTTTCTAACCTCACGGTAGGTCAGTTCTCAATCACAACTTATTTGGTGTTATATAACTATGTAATAGCCACTACATGGGTTGAAAAATTACTCCCACTATTACAGAGAGACACTGTTGTGGTTTCTGTCCTGAGCTCTGTTTGCTGTAGGTTGTGGATATTTTGTTCAAATGGACTTTGCGCTAAGGAAATGGATTGTTTGATGGGAGTGCTGTGGTAAGAACTGCCTCACTCCTAACTCATTGACTGCACAAAGCTGTCAGTGTAGTCTCGGAAATTTAACATCTATCAGTCAGGGTAAATGGCTCTGAAATGCCTTGAGTGTTGGCAAAAAAATGAGACACAATATCAACATTTCTTGGCTTGCACTTAAAATAGGTATGGAAGGTTTGATTTATAAAGAAAGGCTAGGATTTTTTTCACTGGAGCATAGTAGGTTGAGAAGTGACCTTATAGAAGTGGGCGGCACGGTGTCACAGTGGTTAGCACTGCTGCCTCACAGCGCCAGAGACCTGGGTTCAATTCCTGCCTCAGGCGACTGACTGTGTGGAGTTTGCACGTTCTCCCGGTGTCTGCGTGGGTTTCCTCCGGGTGTTCTGGTTTCCTCCCACAGTCCAAAGCTGTGCAGGTTAGGTGAATTGGCCAGGATAAATTGCCCGTAGTGTTAGGTAAAGGGGTATGGGTGGGTGGCAGGTCGGTGTGGACTTGTTGGGCCGAAGGGCCTGTTTCCACACTGTAAGTAATCTAGTCTAAGTTGATAAAAACATTGAAGGGTATAGATAGGGTTAATGGTAAATATCTTTTCCCTAGAGTGGGGGATTTCAAGCCAGGGAGCACATTTTTAAAGTGAGAGGAGAGATTTAAAAAAGACATGAGGGGCAAATCTTGTACAGAGGGTGATTAACATGTGGGATGAGCTTCCTGAGAAAGTGGGTATAAATACAGTGTGTAAAGACATTCAGGTAAGTACATAATAGGAAAGGTTTGGAGGGATGTGGGCCAGGAGCAGGAAGGTGGGACTAGTTTAGTTTGGGATTATATTTGGCACGGACTGGTTGGATCAACGGATCTGTTTCCATGCTATATGGCTCTATGTTTGCCCCCATCCACAAAAAGTAGCCTGTTTGATCTTTGACAATCATTCCCTCCAACACAAGATGCTTGGTCGCAGCAGTGTGTACATCTACGAGATGCACTGCAACAACTCACTATGGCTCATTTGACAACACCTTCCACAGCCATGACCACTTCCATCTAGAAGGACAAGGGCAGGAGATATATGGGAATAACACTCCCTGCAAGTTCCCTCCAAGCCACCCACTATCCTGACTTGGAAATAAAATGCTGTTCCTTCAGTGTTGCCAGGCTAAAAATCCTGGAACTTCCTCCTAATAGCATTGTGAATCTACCTACAGCACATGGACCCTCGGTTCAAGAAGGCAACTCACCTCCCCCCCCCCCCCGCCTTCTGAAGGGCAACTAGGGTTGAGCATTAAATGCTGGTTGAGTCACTGATATCTTCATTCTTAATTTTTAAAAAATTGTGTCAGGACAGAATCACAAGAATACCAAATTTCAAGGGAGCAACAATTTAAGCAGCATTACTAGACTGTTCAGATTTATTGGCAAGTGGACTATGAATGGGAAAGATGTTGTCATGCAGAGTGCAGCAGGGAACAGTTGACTGCCAAGCTTTTACTTATATTCAAACCAGGTAAGTGGAGTCTGACTGATCAAGGCATTGCCATGGGGAATACGTCAGGAAATGGTTATCTCCCAGACTTTTCTCTCGTTAAAAAAGACTTCATGCAAGGACATGGTTTTTTACCGTTTGCTAAAGTCATGCCCAACCGACGATCTTAAATTGGTTAAATTCTCCACACAATTAGGGTTATTTAGCTAGTAGGAGAAAATGATGGCTGCAGAAACTGGAGATCAGAGTCAAAAGGTGTAACATGGAAAAGCACAGCAGGTCAGGCAGCATCCGAGGAGCAAGAGAGTTGACGTTTCAGACATAAGCCCTTCATCAGAACTATTTAGCTAGTTCTATCCAATCTGGATTTTGTTCTGAGTATTGCAAGCACATACTGGTTGAGTAGAGTCAGTACTCTGCCTGTCGTGAACACCCAAGATATTTGTTTGCTATACCTGATGCTGAAATAGGGCCCAACAAAACTATTCTGTGGAATAATAACTACCGTTGGTCAGATTGTTGCTCACTTTCTGTTGTGTAAACACACGAATCACCCAAGGCCACCGTGTTCTGTCCCAGAAAGTGCCTTATCTATATCAAATTATCCTGGAAGGCTAGAACGTCTCAAAAATGTGAATGATAGGTGAAGCTAGCTGTACCTCTATGCAGTAGCAATGTGAGTTTATTCGCTGCTGACAGGACACTACCTACTACACAATGAGGAATGTGATGTGTGAGTTTCACTGCTCTGAAGGTTGTAGATCCCAAAGACTCATGGATCAAACAGCCCAGCCCTTCAGCTGTGCTGTCCATGAAGTATTCTGACATGTCCTGGGGTCATGGAAGATGCTTTAGAAGATTAAGTCTTTCTCTTACCAAAAGGAGTCTTACCTGTTCTGCTTTGTTACAGGAATGTTTTTACCATTAGGAATAAGCTCATGTTCAGTAACTGATCCGTCAATCATTTCTCTCCCTACCTGAAAAAGACAAAGCCAACAAACTGAGCTGAGCTGAGAAATAGGAAACAGATTCAGAAGTGATTTTATCACTAGAACACCAAGTACATTTGTATTAAGATTCTTGACTCCTACTGCAGCAGAGATATTATCACATTGGTTCTTTGGAGAAATACAATCATACCCTTACTTGCTGGCTTATCTTAGTAAAGTAACCTCTATACCAGTACTTTTGGACATGGCCTGTTGGAGCCTTTAAATAGACATGTCTTTAAACATTAAGGTGAACAATGCAATTGTGTGAAATGTTGAGGCAACCATTACAGATCTTACCCAGTTGGCTGAAAATGTAAATCAGGTGGAGATATCAAAGGAGGGGAACTTAATCAATGTTTCCCACTTAACAATGCAGCCCCAAAGCAAATTTAACTCCATTTAATTGGCATATCCTCTCATTTGAATAAAGAGGAATTTGAGAGAAACATATCGAAGGTGGAACTCACAGCCCGGTTCTCTCAGCTCATTGATGGGAGACTGCGTCTGAATTCCATTTGCTTGCCTCATCCTTCTCTTTCTGTCATCTCCTCCAGTCCCAATAACCCACCGAGATCTCTGTCCATCCTCGATTGTGATTGTTCCGTCACTGGAGGTTGTGCCTTTAACCTCCTGAACTTCTGCCTCTCTGTACTTCTCCTTCTCAATATCCCTCCTCTTGTCTTTTACAACACGCCTTAAAACCTACCTCTTCAATCAAGCTCAGTCACTAGACCTGACAGCCCCATGTACGACTTGACATTGAATTTTGTTTGATAATTGCTTCTGTGACGCATCCGGGAACTTTTAAAACCTCATTAAAGGAGTCATTTGAGTAGAACCTGTTGTTGAAGCCCAGAGTAATGGTTTGGCCACAGATAGATAAACCAAGGACTTTCCAATGGACCAGTTAATACGTTCAACTGCCCACTTCCGAAAAACAGCAAAAAAGAATTGGCAGCTACAGGGTCATGTCTGATCCCAATGATCAACGGATGTCAGCGAACTCCCGCACATCACCAACAAACCCCCATCCTACCCCCATTTTAAATGTGAGCAGCAACGGAGGTAGGACGAACTCGGAAGACTGCAGATAAGGTAAGGCAGTTTTTATTACAATTTCCTTACTGGTAGCGGGCAGTGGTGTTTCTCTCTTTCACAGAAGGAGCGGGAGCAGCGGAGGAAGTGATGGGGACCAGAGGGGTAGCTGGGAAGGTAAGCAGTGAGTATAAATACTCACCCTTCGATGCCAGCGGCCATTTTAAGTGTGAGCAGCAGTGGAGAAGGAGTGAGAGCAGCGGAGGAAGTGACGAGGATCGGAGGGGCAGCCGGGAAGGAAAGCAGTGACCATATATATCAGCAAGGCGGCTAAACCCGAGACTCTACTACTGTAGTGTCTCCCACCCGCCCTCCTCCTCTAACCTAGTTAATAAGTAGGAAGAGCAGGAGCGACGACCAGGGAACTGCCCGGTAATATATCTGGGCAGTGGCTGAACCCGAGACACTACACGTGTTGTGTCTCCCACACCCCTCCTCTAACCAAAAATAGGACTCTGGTTTGTTAAGGTAAGGATTTTCTATTTCTTTATCGGTGAATGGTTAAAAATTTACTTTTTATGGTTTATCTATTAATTGGTTTTTAGAAAAAGACAATAGCAGAGAAGTATCAGAAAGTATTTTAACTCAAACCTATACAAAGTAACAAAGTAATTAACTGAGCAGAGATGGCTGGGCAGGTGATGTGCTGTAGCTGTATGATGTGGGAGCTGGCTGATCCCATTGTCAATGGCAGTGACCACATCTGCAGCAAGTGTTGGTTGCTGGAAGAACTCCGGATCAGAGTTGATGATCTGGAATCTGAGCTTCAAACACTGCGGCACATCCAGGAAAGGTGTGTGTGTGTGTGTGTGTGTGTGTGTGTGTGTGTAGGGGGTGAACCTGGACGCTTTGTTTCAGGAGGCGGTCACACCTGGGAGATTAAGTAATTCACATTCAGCTAGTGATCAGGGACATCAGAGTGTGACTGTAAGTGAGGCAGGTAGGGGGAACTTGAGTTGAGGAGTGCAGGAGCCTCAGCCCTTGACCTTGTCCAACAGGTATGGGATTCTTGCTCCCTGTTCGGATGAGGAAAAGGGCTCTGGACATGATGAGCTAGCTGACCACGGCACCATGGTGCAGAAGGCCATTCAAGAGGGGGGACCAAATAGACAAGTAGTGGTTATAGGGGATTCTATAATTAGGGGGACAGATAGTATCCTTTGCAAGCCGAATCGGGAGTCTCGCATGATGTGTTGCCTCCCCAGTGCCAGAGTGCGGGACATCTCCGACCAGCTTGAAAGGATATTGGAGCGGGAGGGGGAGGATCCAGTTGTTGTGGTCCACGTTGGTACTAACAACATAGGCAAAGCTAGGGTGGAGGACCTGTTTGGGGATTACGAAGCACTAGGCAGGAAATGGAAGCACAGGTCCTCAAGGGTCATAATCTCCGGATTACTGCCCTAGCCATGTGCCAATTGGCATAGAGATAGGAAAATTAGGGCAGTAAACACATGGCTAAGGGATTGGTGTGGGAAAGAGGGATTCCATTTCATGGGGCATTGGCATCAGTTTTGGAACCGGGGGGATCTGGTACCAATGTTCTAGCGAAGAGGATAAATAGGGTGGTCAGTAGGACTTTAAACTTCTGAGTTGGGGGGAAGGGAAAGTGCAAGTGACAGGGAGTATGGAGTTAAATGGGAAGATAAGCAGCAGGATAGCATGTATGCAGGTGGATTTAACCTTGAGGCAGTTAGGAATGCAACAAAAAGGAAGGATAACTTAGGACATCTTATGATTTCCAATATCTCGAATGATAAGAATGTTAGCATTGAGACACTTTACCTGAATGCTCGTAGCATTCGTAACAAAGTAGATGAACTAACCTCACAGATCATCGTGAATGATTATGATGTGGTAGGCATCACAGAGACGTGGTTGCAGGGGGTTCAGGACTGGCAGTTAAACATCCAAGGATTTACAACTTATCTAAAAGACAGGGAGGTGGGCAGAGGGGAAAGGGTGGCCTTGTTAGTTAAGAACAAAATTAAATCTATAGCACTGATTGGCATAGGGTCAGATGATATGAAGTCTGTGTGGGTGGGATTGAGGAACCACAAAGGCAAAAAAACCATAATGGGAGTTGTGTACAGACCTCCTAACAGTGGTCAGGACCAGGGGCGCAACATGTACCGGGAAATAGAGAAGGCATGTCAGAAAGGCAAGGTCACGGTGATCATGGGGGACTTCAATATGCAGGTGGATTGGTAAATAATGTTGCCAATGGATCCAAAGAAAGGGAATTCTTGGAATGCTTAAGGATGGCTTTTTGGAACAGCTTGTCATGGAGCCCACAAAGGAGCAGGCTATTCTGGACCTAGTGCTATGTAATGAACCAGACTTTATAAAAGATCTTAAAATAAGGGAACACTTAGGAAGTAGCGATCATAATATGGTAGAGTTCAGTCTGCAGTTTGAAAGAGAGAAGGCAAAATCGGATGTAATGGTGTTACAGTTAAATAAAGGTAATTATGAGGGCATGAGAGAGGAACTGACAAAAATAGACTGGAAGCAGAGGCTAGCGGGGAAGACAGTAGAGCAAAAATGGCAGGAGTTTGTGGGTATAATTGAGGACACTGTATAGAGGTTCATCCCCAAGAAAAGAAAGATTATCCGGGGAGGGATTAGACAGCCATGGCTGACAAAGGGAGTCAGGAATTGTATCAAAGAAAAAGAGAGATCTTGTAAAGTGGCCAAGAGCACTGGGAAATCAGAAGATTGGGAAGGCTACAAAAACAAACAGAGGATAAAAAGAGAGAAATAAGGAAGGAGAGGATCAAATATGAAGGTAGGCTAGCCAATAATATTAGAAATGATAGTAAAAGTTTCTTTCAATACATAAGAAACAAATGACAGGCAAAAATAGACATTGGGCCATTTCAAACTGATACTAGAAGGTTAGTGATGGGAGATAAGGAAATAGCAGGAGAACTTAATAAGTACTTTGCATCAGTCTTCACAGTGGAAGACATGAGTAATATCCCAACAATTAAAGGGAGTCAGGGGCTGAGTTGAGTATGGTTGCCGTTACAAAAGGGATAGTGCTAGAAAAGCTAAAAGGTCTTAAAATTGACAAATCTCCTGGCCCCGATGGGCTACATCCTAGAGGTCTGAGGGAGGTGGCTGAGGAAATAGCGGAGGCATTGGTTGAGATCTTTCAAAAGTCACTGGAGTCAGGGAAAGTCCTGGATGATTGGAAGACCGCTGTTGTAACTCCATTCTTTAAGAAAGGATCAAGACAAAAGATGAAAAATTATAGGCCAATTAGCCTAACCTCGGTTGTTGGTAAAATTCTAGAATCCATCATTAAGGATGAGGTTTCTAAATTCTTGGAAGAGCAGGGTCGGATTAGAACAAGTCAACATGGATTTAGTAAGGGGAGGTCATGCCTGACAAACCTGTTGGAATTCTTTGAAGAGGTGACAAGTAGGTTAGAGCAGGGAAACCCAGTGGATGTGGTCTATCTAAACTTCCAAAAGGCCTTTGATAAGGTGCCATACGGGAGGCTGCTGAGTGAGGTGAAGGCCCATGGTGTTCGGGGTGAGCTACTGGTATGGATTGAGGATTGGCTGTCTGACAGAAGGCAGAGAGTTGGTATAAGAGGTTCTTTTTCGGAATGGCAGCCGGTGACAAGTGGTGTCCCACAGGGTTCAGTGTTGGGGCCGCAGCTGTTCACATTATATATTAATGATCTGGATGAAGGGACTGGGGGCATTCTAGCGAAGTTTGCCGATGATACGAAGTTAGGTGGACAGGCAGGTAGTACTGAGGCAGTGGGGAGGCTGCAGAAGGATCTGGACAGTTTGGGAGAGTGGTCCAGGAAATGGCTGATGAAGTTCAATGTGAGCAAATGCAAGGTTTTGCACTTTGGAAAAAAGAATGCAAGCATGGACTACTTTCTAAACGGTGAGAAAATTCATAAAACCAAAGTACAAAGGGATCTGGGAGTGCTAGTCAAGGATTCTCTAAAGGTAAACATGCAGGTTGAGTCCATGATTAAGAAAGCGAGTGCAATGTTGTCATTTATCTCAAGAGGGTTGGAATATAAAAGCAGCGATGTGTTACTGAGCCTTTATAAAGCTCTGGTTATGCCCCATTTGGAGTACTGTGTCCAGTTTTGGGCCCCACACCTCAGGAGGGACATACTGGCACTGGAACGTGTCCAGCGGAGATTCACACGGATGATCCCTGGAATGGTAGGTCTAACATACGAGGAATGGCTGAGGATCCTGGGATTGTACTCATTGGAGTTTAGAAGGTTAAGGGGTGATCTAATAGAAACTTACAAGATAATACATGGCTTGGAAAGGGTGGACGCTAGGAAATTGTTTCCGTTAGGCGAGGAGACTAGGACCCATGGACACAGCCTTAGAATTAGAGGGGGTCAATTCAGAACAGAAATGCGGAGACATTTCTTCAGCCAGAGAGTGGTGGGCCTGTGGAATTCATTGCCACAGAGTGCAGTGGAGGCCGGGACGCTAAATGTCTTCAAGGCAGAGATTGATAAATTCTTGATGTCACAAGGAATTATGGGCTAAGGGGAGAATGTGGGTAAGTGGAGTTGAAATGCCCATCAGCCATGATTAAATGGTGAAGTGGACTCAATGGGCTGAATGGCCTTACTTCCACTCCTATGTCTTATGGCCTTATGGACCTAAGGGGCAACTTTTTCACGCAGAGGGTGGTGCTTGTATGGAATGAGCTGCCAGAGGAAGTGGTGGAGGCTGGTACAATTACAGCATTTAAAAGACATCTGGGTGGGTATATGAATAGGAAGGATTTAGATGAATATGGATCAAATGCTGGCAAATGGGTCTAGATTAGGTTAGGACATCTGGTCGGCATGGATGGGTTGGACTGAAGGGTCTGTTTCTGTGCAGTATGACTCGCTGGCTCGATCATTACCCTTCAGACAGCTGGTAGGAATCAAAAGCTCTGGAGAAGACTCTAAAAACACTGGAAAAGACTCTGACACCTCCTTACCTCGCCCTCCCACACCTCCCCCCCCCCCCCACCCACCCTCCCGCCAAACACCACCAGCACCACCACCCCTGGGTTCCTCTTCACGTTTGAAGGTTTCCATTGCTCATCACAGGTTATGTATGTAAATATCAAACTGGTTATGTGGGTGTTTTTAACTGTTGGTGGATTGTATCTAAAATAAAAGTAAAAACCAAATCATGATGATTTTGGTGGTGGGACGTTTGCTCCATTTTGTGTGTGAAGTGTGGAAGTTGTTTAGGAAGTACCTGCTGATAGTGCTGGACAGGTTTGTCCCACTGAGGCAAGGAAGGGATGGTAGGGTGAAGGAACCTTGGGTGACAAGGGATGTGGAACATCTAGTCAAGAGGAAGAAGGAAGCTTACTTAAGGTTGAGGAGGCAAGGATCAGACAGGGCTCTAGAGGATTACCAGCTGGCCAGGCAGGAACTGAAGAATGGACTTAGGAGAGTTAGAAGGAGGCATTACAAGGCTTCAGTGGGCAGACCAGAACAAAAACTCAGAGGACAATGAAAATTAAAATGCAAGGTATTTTTAACAGATTATTTATTGGCTTTAAAACTATTCGGGTAGGGTATTTGACTGGGTGGGACACTCACAGACATGGGATCCTTTATTATTAACTCCAGCACTACGCTTTCATGTGGAGAGGATTGTGCTGAATTCCTCATAGGGTTCGGATTGTCCGGGACTCTCCAAGCTCAAATCCCAGAACACTGCCAATAGCAACCCCGGAGACAAATCACAGGGACATTCAAATAGATTGTGTGTGTTATTTATCATTTTCTTTGAACCTTCCTATCCATCACATTTGGAACGCTGAGTATGGGAATAAAACAAAAAGGCTTTTGGGCAGCCAATCAAGCATCATCTGGTTATTGGTTTCTAATGTGTAAGAGCACAGTGCGTAACAAGGTTAGCCAAGTTAGCCAAATAATGATTGGAACCTGGGGACAAGTCATATGATGAAATTTCCAGGAATACATTTAATATCAATTGGCACCCCTACTAACCACCCTAAGCACCCAGTGACAATCTGCCTGGAAGTATATGTTTCCACTTGCTGGAGTGTACTGAATAAACTTACCTGTAACAGTCAAACACATGCTCTAGAACTGTATAATCATTGTGTTTAATCTTACGCAGATTGTAGGAATTAATTTGGGTTTCATTTTGGCCCATATCAAAGAGACACTGATTGAAACAGTGGTCTGGTTGAGTTTGGAGATCAATGTATATAATGCTTTCCCTCTGTAAATAAATGTAAGACTGAGTAAATATTGGCTTTTCCAGATACAGGCTTTCCAGAATACAATACATCTCATGCAAATTGTCTGCAAATTCATGTCAGTATGAGTCTGTGACTGTACAAAGGAAAATCAGAGAGAGATGAAAAACATGTGGGTGACCTACTGTGAACTGCCTGCAGAATGTCTCTTCAAGGTCATCATCCTCATAATTGAGAAGCATCTGCAAATTGCTAGAGATAAAATAGAAAAGTAATTAATGAACTTCAGCTATTTTAACTGTTGCGAACGAACATAAACTGACCTTTTGTGTAACCCTGATTTGAATTATTCTGTTGTGTGTTCCTGATTCCCACTGTCTGTGCCCTGAGAACTAGAATTCATCTCTCTCCTTTCAGCTGTTCCTTAAAACACAAAAACCTGAAAAAGTTTCTGGTACTTTGTCCTAATATCCAATGTGGTTTAGTCCCCAGTTTTATTTGATACAATCCATTGAAACGTTTTGCAATGTTTTACTGCTTTAAAATGCTATTTCAATGGTAATTTATTGTTCCACTTTAAACTGTCCACAGTGTGGATGGAAGTCAGAAACAGGAAAGGAGCAGTCACTGTATTGGAAGTTTTCTACAGGCCCCTCAGTAGCAACAGAGACACGGAGGAGCAGATTGGGAGGCAGATTTTAGAAACGTGTAGAAGTAACAAGGTTGTTGTCATGGGTGACTTTAACTTCCCGAATATTGAATGGAACTTACTGAGTTCAAAGTTTGGATGGAGCAGTTTTTGTCAAGTGTGTCCAGGAAGGGTTCCTGATGCGGTATGTAGATAGGCCGACTAGAGGGGAAGCCATATTGGATTTGGTGCTCGGCAACAAACCAGGTCAGGTGTCAGATCTTTCAATGGGAAAGCATTTTGCTGATAGTGATCACAACTCCTTGACCTTTACTATAATCACAGAGAGGGATAGGAGCAGACGGTATAGGAATGTATCTAATTTGGGCAGAGGGAATTACAATGCTATTAGGCAGGAACTGGGGCGCCTAAATCGTGAACAGATGTTCTCAGGGGAGATGCAAACAGAAGTGTGGAAGTTGTTTAGGAAGTACCTGCTGATAGTGCTGGACAGGTTTGTCCCACTGAGGCAAGGAAGGGATGGTAGGGTGAAGGAACCTTGGGTGACAAGGGATGTGGAACATCTAGTCAAGAGGAAGAAGGAAGCTTACTTAAGGTTGAGGAGGCAAGGATCAGACAGGGCTCTAGAGGATTACCAGCTGGCCAGGCAGGAACTGAAGAATGGACTTAGGAGAGTTAGAAGGAGGCATTACAAGGCTTCAGTGGGTAGGATTAAGGAAAACCCTAAGGTGTTCTACACTTATGTAAGGAACAAGAGGATGGCCGGAGTGAGAGTAGGGCTGATCAGGGATAGTAGAGGGAACTTGTGCCTGGAATCGGAGGAAATAGGGGAGACCCTTAATGAATACTTTGCTTCAGCATTCACTACTGAGAATGACCTTGTCTTTCTGAGTACAGTGTGAAATTGACTGATATGCTAGAACAGATTGGCGTTAGGAAGGAGGATGTGCTGAAAATTTTGAAAAACATACAGGTAGATAACTCCCCTGGGCCTGAAGGGATATACCCTAGCTTACTACAGGAAGCGAGGGAAGAGATTGCTGCACCTTTGGCTATGATCTTTGCGCCCTCACTGTCCACTGGAGTAGTGCCAGATGATTGGGAGGGTGGCAAATGTTATTCCCTTGTTCAAGAAAGGGAATAGGGATAATCCTGGGAATTACAGACCAATCAGTCTTATGTCTGTGGTTGCTCAGTGTTGGAGAGGATTCTGAGAGGCAGGTTTATGATTACTTGGAAAATCGTAGTTTGATTAGAGATAGTCAGCATGGCTTTCAGAGGGGCAGGTCATGCCTCACAAACCTTATTGAACTCTTTGAGGATATGACAAAACACGCTGATGAAGGTAGAGCAGTGGATGTGGTGTAGATTGATTTTTGCAAGGCATTTGATAAGGTTCCTCATGGTAGACTCATTCAGAAAGTAAGGAGGCATGGGATACAGGGAAACCTGTCTGTCTGGAGACAGAATTGACTGGCCTGTAGAAGACAGAGGCTGGTGGTAGATGGAAAATATTTAGCCTGGAGCTCATTGAGCAGTGGTGTTCTGCAGGGATTGGGGTTTTGGGACTTCTGCTCTTTGTGATTTTTATAAATGACTTGAATGAGGAAGTAGAAGGGTGGGTTAGTAAGTTTGCCAATGACACAAAACTTGGTGGAGTTGTGTATAGTGTTGTAGGTTACAACAAGACATTGACAGGATGCAGAACTGGGCTGATAAGTGGCAGATGGAGTTCAACTTGGAAACATATGAATAATTCACTTTGGAAGGTTGAAGCTGAATGCAGATTTGAAAGGAAGAATTCTTGGCAGTGTGGAGAAACAGAGGTATCTTGGGGTCCATGTCCATAACCCTTCAAAGTTGCCACCCAGGTTGATAGGTTTGTTAAGATAGGTTTGTATGGTGTGTTGGCTTTCATTAGCAGGGGGATTGAGTTTAAGAGCTGCTAGATTATGCTGCAGTGCTACAGACTCCTGGTTAGACCACACTTGAAACATTGTATTCAGTTCTGGTCACCTCATTATAGAAGAGGGTGCAGAGGAGATTTGCCAGGATGCTGCCTGGACTGGACGGCATGTCTTACGAAGAAAGGTTGAGGGAGCTCAGGCCTTTCTCACTGGAGCGAAGAAGGATGAGAGGTGACTTGATGGAGGTGTACAAGATGTCGAGGGGCATCAATGGAGTGGCTAGCCAGAGACTTTTTCCCATGGCAGGAATGTCTATCACGAGGGGGTATAATTTTAAGGTGATTGGAGGAAGGTTTAGGGGAGATGTCAGAGGTAGGTCCTTTACTCAGAGAGTGGTGGCTGTGTGGAATGCACTGCCAACGGTGGTAATAGAGTCAGATACATTAGGGACATTTAAGTGACTCTTGGATAGGCACATGGAAGTCAGTACAATGAAGGGTATGTAGGTTAGTCTGATCTTAGAGTAGGATTGAAGACTGGCACCATGTCATGGGCTGAAGGGCCTGTACTGTGCTGTACTGTTCAGTGTTCTATACATACTACAACTAGAACTTTTAAACTACTTCAACTACTCTCCTCCCCCCACCTCCACCCCAACTCCCCATTGGAATGGGAGGAGGCAACAGAACCTCTTAAACCTGTGCAAAGGTATTCACTAAGTTCATTGCTAATTTGAGATTTAGCTCCAGAAATATGCCTTTGCCCTAGTATCTCTTAAGTCCTCCGAATAATAAAAGTAAATCAATATTAATTTTGTGCTTGGGAGTTCTGAACGTGTGTGTGTGTGTGTTTTTTAACAATATACACTCTGGACCATTTCTTAATATAGCCGTGATGTCTGTAATTGTACTACAGAATGATAGCAGGTCAACCTACTGTTATCATTAGTTAATCTAGTTCTGGGTTATGTGGCTGGATAATGTTAGTTTTTTTAAACACAAAGTGGAAATTTATTACGGATGAAGGACATTGCCAGACCATGAACCTATGTTCTACTTCAAAACTGGATCTTGATCTCAGGATCGTGCGACTTGAGCATTGCCCATTGATCCAAATGGATGTGATGGTGGAACACCACATTAGAACAAACTGCAAGATCTGTTAAAGATTATTCTCAACATGTCCCTTCCAGAGTGACTTACCTTCCTAATGTTGGTGAGAGTTCCTTCAGGTCATTCAGTGTTGGTTGGACATTAAGCAACTTTTTATAGAGAGCCAATGGAAAGTGAAAATCTGCCACGAAGCCATGGTACAGAGCAAGCCAGCAGAGGATTCCCACCAGACGAAAGATATCATTGATTTCAGGATCCTATACAGAAAAAACTCATGATGAACCAAGTATTGACACAGACATTGACTGAATTACATTGGAACAGGAGACTAGGTTGGTCCCCATGCTTACTCTGTCATTCAGTGGGGTCCTGATTGATCTGCACCTTAACTCCATTAAAATGCTTTGGTTCAATATAACTAGAGCAGATGGTGAAGGAGGGAGAAGTTTACTTGATCTCATCCTCACCAATCTACAAGCTACAGATGTTTCTGCCCATGATGTTATTGGTAGGAATAGCCACCATACATCCTTAAGGAGATGATGTCCTGCCTCCACATTGAGAATACCCTATATTGTTTTGCATGGTACTATCACTGTGCTACATGGGATAGTCTTTGAACAGCTCTAACAATCGAGACTTGCCATCCATAAGAAACACTGTGGGCAATGAGCATCAGAATTGTACACCAGCACAATCTCGACCTGGTGTAGCCCCATTACCATCAAGGCAGAAGATCAACCCTGGTTCAATGGAGATTGCAGGAGGGCAAACCAGAAGAAGCACCAGACACATCTGAAAATGAGGTTGGAATTGAACTTAGGTCCCCAGCATTGTGAAGCAGCAGTGCTAACCACTGAGCCACTGTTCCACTTAGCATGAGCTGGGTAATCCTTCCTCTGACCTTCACAAGGATGTGGCTGTGGAAGGCCCCAATCAGAAGGACCATGGCTTGAATAGCTATATACAATAATTGGTGCATGAGTGAGTATTGTTCCTGCTCTTTACCATCTCACACTCTCATTTAGGAGAAAGTGTGGAAGGTACAGTGTTACTGGGAGTGCAAGCCTCCATGCTGTAGAGAGGAAGGAGTTCTGTTTTAGTTTTTTTCCCCTATTCATGCATGGGATGTGGTCATCCCTGGCTGGGCCAGTATTTATTACCCATCCATCGTTACCCTTGAGCTACTTTCTTGAACCCCTGCAGTCTGTGTGCCCTACAGGGACATGAAAATTCTAGGACTTGGAAGGGACAGCGATATATTTCCAAGTCAGGATGGTGAGGATGAACTTGCAGGGGGTGGAGTTCCCACATATCTGCTGCTCTTGACCTTCTAGATGGTAAAGGTCATGAGTCTGTCACAATAGCCTTGGTGAATTTCTGCAGGGCATATTGTTGACACTGAGTATCTGTGGCAGAGGGAGTGAATGTTTGGGGATGTCATGGTGCTGTGTGATTTTTTAACAAAAGTATTAAGTTAGGCCGGAGCAGTGTTTTTTTGAGAACAATAATACCGTGCTATTTTCTGGGCCTGTAGATTGTGAAGGAACAAAAATGACAATTACCAAGGGAGTAGTACCGAGTAAATTGTTGGAACTGTGAATTGACAAGTCCCCACGTCCTGATGGGTTTCATCATAGGGTCTTAAAAGAAGTAGCCAATTAAATAGCTGATATGTTTGTTTTAATTTTCCAAAACTCATTAGATTCAGGGAAGTTTCATTTATATTGGAAAATAACTAATACAACTCCTTTATTTTAAATTGGAGGGAGATAGAAAGCAGAAAATTACGAGCCAATTAGCTTAATATTTGTCATGGGAAAATGTTAGAAGCTATTAGAAAGATATTATAACAGGGCACTTGGATAAGTCCAAGATAATCAAAGGGAAATCATTTTTAACTAAATCATTGGACCTCTTTGACAAAGTAACTTGCATTGCAAATGAATGGGAATCAGTGGATGTACTTTACTTAGATTTCCAGAAGGTATTTGATAAGATGGCACTTCAATATTTATTGTGGAAAATAATAGCAGATGGCGTAGAGGATAATGCATTGACATGGATAGAAGATTGGCTGGATAATAGGAAGCAGAGAGTAGGAATAAATGGATCTTTCTCAGATTGGCAAGATTCATGAGTGGTACCACAGGGGTTGATGCTAAGTTTTAACTCTTTCCAATTGATATCAATGATTTGGATGAACAGACCAGCAGTATGTTTGCTAAATTTGCTGGTAACACAAAGATAAGCAAGAAAGTGAGTTGCGCAGAGAATGTGAGGAACCTACAAAGGGCTACGGATAAGTTAAATGAGTGGGCAAAGATCTGGCAGATGGAGTACAATGTGGGAAAATGAGAAATTGTCTATTTTAGCAGAAAGATTTTCTAAATGATGGGAATTTGCAGAGTTCTGAGATGCAGAGAGGTCTGGGTGTCCTATTGCATGAGTCACAGAATCACAGAAGGTTAGTCTGCAGGGATACAATGAGTAATCAGGAAATGGTTTGGAATGCTATGTTTTATTGTGAGGGAGATTGAAGAGCATGGACAGTTTGTTTGTTTCAGTTTGCGGAGCATTGGTAAGAGTGCATTTGGAGTACTACATACTGTGGGGATTGGTTAGCTCAGTTTTGCTGAATGGCTAGTCTGTGATTCAGACAAGCACTACCAGTGAGGGTTCAATTCCTGCACAGACTGAAATTACTTTGCCGCTCACCTGAGATATTGTGATCCTGAGGTTGAACCACAGCCAGTTGTCTCTCTCTAACGTGTCTATGGTGGCATTTATTTCCTGTGTACAGTGCTGATGGATGGATTTTAACACATTGGAAGCAATTCACTGCTGTATCTGTGTAGGAATGCCTGGGTAAGGTGAGAGCTATTTCTGTGGAACTAGACTTCAGCGCTGGAGCTGGAATGTTACCTGATGCCACAGTGCTGCATCCGGCACCTTAGGCCTTGATCTTACATTGGGTGAATCTACTGTAGTTGACTGAAAACTGGCATTTGTGATGTTGGGGACCTCAGGAGCATCCATTTGGCATTTCTGGCAGAAGCCTCACTGTGAATTCAACATTCTCATCATTCATGAGCTTGAACCTCATCACTGCAAGCTAAGGAGTGTTAATGTCATTGGGATTTGGATGTGTTATATGGCTACACAACAAATTGACTAGGCTAGAGGTGTGATACAAGGGATTTAAATATTCAAGTCAGCAAAACAGTGATGAGAACTTCTTCTTTCAGAAGTAGTATATTCTAAAAGAATGCCACTGGTAAAACTATGGTTTAAAGTTTTGCACTAATAATACTTACGATTAATAGAGTCATAGAGATGTACAGTATGGAAACAGGCCCTTCGGTCCAACCCGTCCATGCTGACCAGATATCCCAACCCAATGTAGTCCCACCTGCCAGCACCTGGCCCATATCCCTCCAAACCCTTCCTATTCATATAACCATCCATGTGCCTCTTAAATGTTGTAATTGTACCAGCCTCCACCACTTCCTCTGGCAGCTCATTCCATACACATACCACCCTCTGCGTGAAACAGTTGCCCTTTAGGTCTCTTTTATATCTTTCCCCTCTCACCCTAAACCTATGCCCTCTAGTTCTGGACTCCCTGACCCCAGGGAAAAGACTTTGTCTATTTATCCTATCCATGCCCCTCATAATTTTGTAAACTTCTATAAGGTCACCCCTCAGCCTCTGACGCTCCAGGGAAAACAGCCCCAGCCTGTTCAGCCTCTCCCTGTAGCTCAAATCCTCCAACCCTGGCAACATCTTTGTAAATCTTTTCTGAACCCTTTCAAGTTTCACAACATCTTTCCGATAGGAGGGAGACCAGAATCGCACGCAATATTCCAACAGTGGCCTAACCAATGCCCTTACAGCCGCAACATGACCTCCCAACTCCTGTACTCAATACTCTGACCATAAAGGAAAGCATACCAAACGCCTTCATCACTATCCTATCGACCTGCAACTCCACTTTCAAGGAGCTATGAACCTGCACTCCAAGGTCTCTTTGTTCAGCAACACTCCCCAGGACCTTACCATTAAGTGTATAAGTCCTGCTAAGACTTGAGTTCCCAAAATGCAACACCTCACATTTATCTGAATTAAACTCCATCTGCCACTTCTCAGCCCATTGGCCCATCTGGTCCAGATCCTGTTGTAATCTGAGGTAACCCTCTTCGCTGTCCACTACACCTCCAATTTTGGTGTCATCTGCAAACTTACTAACTGTACCTCTTATGCTCGCACCCAAATCATTTATGTAAATGACAAAAGTAGAGGGTCCAGCACCGATCCTTGTGGCACTCCACTGGTCACAGGCCTCCAATCTGAAAAACTACCCTCCACCACCACCCTCTGTCTTCTATCTTTGTGCCAGTTCTGTTTCCAAATGGCTAGTTGTCCCTGTATTCCATGAGATCTAACCTTGCTAATCAGTCTCCCATGGGGAACCTTGTCGAACGCCTTACTGAAGTCCATATAGATCACATCTACTGTTCTGCCCTCATCAATCTTCTTTGTTACTTCTTCAAAAAGTTTAATCAAGTTTGTGAGACATGATTTCCCATGCACAAAGCCATGTTGACTATCCCTAATCAATCCTTGCCTTTCCAAATACATGTACATCCTGTCCCTCGGGATTTCCTCCAACAACTTGCCCACCCCGAGTTCAGGCTCACTGGTCTATAGTTCCCTGGCTTGTCTTTACCGCCCTTCTTACACAGCTTTTCTAATTGCCCAGAGGACAGTTAAGAGTTAACTACAGGTCTGGAGTCCCAAAGAGGCCAGGCCAGTTAAGGAAGACAATTATCCTTCACTAAAGGATATTTTTAAGATTCATTTAAGGGATGAGAGCATCGTTGGCTAGACCAGCAATTATTGCCCATCCCTAATTGGCACAGAGTGCAGTTAAGAGTCAACCCACATTGCTAAGTAGGCTGGAAGCACATATAGGCCAGACCAGGCAAGGATGGTATTTCCATTCCATAAAAGGCAATAGTGAACTAGATGGGTTTTTCCAACAATGGTTTCATAGTCATCAATAGACTCTTAATTCCAGACTTTTCATTGAATTCAAATTCCACCACCTGCTGTGGCAGGATTTGAACCTGGGACCTCCCATACATTACCTGGGTCTCTGGATTAACAGTCGAGTGATAATATCACTCGGCCATTGCCTCCTCACTAAAGGGCTTTTTACAACGAACATAGTTGACTTTAGACTAGCTGTTCGTTGAACTCAAATTTCACCATTTGCCATAGTGGGATTCTAACTCAGGTCCCCAGTACATTAGTTTGGGATTCTGGATTACCAGTCCACCGACAACATTGCTAGATTATTAGCAACTGTGGATTCAAGTACTGCTCAGGAGATTTGAACACAGAGTCCAGATCAATGCTTCATCGCCACACTGAGTTCTATGATTTGACAATTCACATACCCATTCCGGAAACCAAACAAGCCTGGATTCCTCATACAACTTGAATATCTTTGGTTGAGAACATAGCTCCTCGGTAATGATGGAAAAGAACTCTTTTGACACACCACCTTCGTCAATAGCTGGTTCACCTTTAAACGTGACCTGATAGAGATGTAACGAATAGACCAGAATTAAAAATCTGTAATTTATTTTCTTTATACCCTCCTGTTTTGATTTGATTGCACAGAATGCCAGTGATGCACAGGACAGTACTGGATGGATCTTAGTTTTTGCTAAATAAAACACATCTTGGTAAGCCTTTTCATCTTGCACTCATCAGGATATGACTGCATTCACAAGAATGACCAATATAAAGGAAAACCAACCTTTCTGTTCTATATGAGAAGAGAGTGCTGATTTGTTAGCAAATGGACTGAGATTGGTAGGGTGTTACCATGGAGATGCACTGTTAGATGATGGCTGATAGTTAACTGCCAGGCTTTTCTTTAACATTTAAACCAAGCAGGTTATAAACTCTTTGTTCTGAGAAATGAACTAGAGAATGAATTCACCTCTTTTATTGAAATGAAACAGGTAGAACGTGTGTAAGTGTTCTTTCTGCATACAAAGACCAAGACCCTGTGATCTAATAGAAGGAGTTTTGAGTATGTGCATGATTAGCTTCTACTGCTTATCAGTTTAGGATTGTCAGTCATAAAAAGACAGTTTTCTTTTTATATTGGTGTCCTTGTGAATTGGCCTGATGCATGTGAGATGAAAAGTTCCAACACAATTTTAAGCAATACTCTTCTAGATTTCCTCTTGTTAACCCTTTATAGCAATGTCAACAAACAAGGTAACTCTCAGAAACAATTATCAAGTGAGATCTATCATTCAACCCAGACAGGGTGATATTAGGACAATCAAAGGCTTGGTCAATGAGGTAGGTTGTCAGGAGCATCTTCAAAGAGAAAAGAGAAAAATTAAGGCAGTGAGATTTACAGAAGGAATCCTGGTACTTGGGTCCTGGATAGCTGAAGGCACAGGTGCCAATGGGGGAGTGATTAAAAGTGAGATAGTATAAGAAGCTAGAATTGGTGGAAGGTTGAGATCCTGGAGAGTTGTAAAGCTGAAAGGGGTTACAGAGTTAGGGAGGGATTGGCACAGATCCTTGGTAACTGTAGAGACAAACTCTAGTGGCACTCCATTATGTTCAATAACTAATTTATCCTTAAACATAGTCTGAAATTAGATTAGATTTCCTACAGTTTGGAAACAGGCCCTTTGGCCCAACAAGTCCATGTCGGCCCTCCTTGAGTAACCTAACCAGACCCATTACCCTACCTTTACCCCTGACCAATGCACCTAACAGTATGGGCAATTTAGCATGGCCAATTCACTTGACCAACACATCTCTGGACTGATGGGAGGAAGCTGGAGCACCTGGAGGAAACCCACAAAGACACGGGGAGAATGTGCAAACTCCACACAGACAGTCACCCGAGTCAGGAATCAAACAAGCATCACTGGATCCCTGGTGCTGTGAGGCAGCAGTGCTAACCACTGAGCCACTGTGCCACCCCAAATTGTTGTAATAATTGTTGCAAATAGATCAAAATTAAACTGCATCATCTAAATATCTTTATTAATAGATAGTCTGAGATCCATGATAAATGATTTGGCTTATTAAACCGGATTATTTTGTTTCTAGCTTTTTGTTTTAATTAGGCGAAACAGACACAGGGAAAGAAATTAAATTTTTGTTTGTGCCTTGTTAATTCCTCAGAAAATTCCTAAAGTCCTTATAGTCCTTGTTAATATGTAGACAACAGAGAAACTACTTTATACACAGCAACATCCAACAAGCTGCAGTGAGGATGCCAATCATTTTAATGAGCACTCCTACCTGAAACCTGCTGCGAAGTCTAATTTCGTCACAGCTTCTCAATTGTGCCAATGTACTTTGAAGGATGTCTGTTCTATCGATTTGTAGATGGCATCTGGTGGCAGAGAGATGCAAAATACTATGCAATATGTGGAGACAATGTAAAAGTTCTTCATTGCTAATGGAAAAAGGATAATCATAATAATCGTCATAGTCGTCATAGTCATCATAGTCGTCATAGTCGTCATAGTCATCATAGTCATCATAATCATCCAAGTTGATGGTGGAAAGGTCAACAGAGAGGGCATCATTGCTTGCATTCAGGACATCAGTGCTCTTGGTAGATTCATTGGCTTCAAGGTCACCAATATTCCTCCCAGTCATTGCATCAGTGGTCCCTGTAGAAGCATCAATATTGTCATTAGGAGCATCAGTGTTTCTGGTAGAGCTACCAGCGATCTCAGCAGAAGCACCAATGATCCCAGTAGAGACCTCAGCATTCCCTGTAGAAGCACCAAGATTGTCATTAGGTGCATCAGTATTACTAGTAGACATACCAATGATCTCAGTAGAAGAATTAGTGATCCCTGTGGAGACAACAAGATTGTCATTATAGGCATCAGTGTTCCCAGTACAGTCACTAATAATCCCAGTGGAGACACTGATGTGTTCACTGGTGGTATCAATACTGTCATTGGATGCTTCACTGGTAGAGGTACTAGTGATCTCAGGAGGAGCACCATTGATCCCATTACAGACATCAGCATCTCCTGTAGAGGCATCAAGATTGTCCTTAGGTGCATCAAGGTTTCTAGTTGAGGTTCCAATGAGCTCAGCTGGTGCACCAGCATTCCCTGTAGAGGTATCAATACTATTGTTAGGTGCATTAGTGTTTTCATCAGAGGCATCAATGATCCCAGTGAAGGCAGTGTTTCCTGTAAAGACGTCAACTATCCCAGCAGAGGCATCAATGTCTGTCAGTGATGTATCCATGTTGCTAGAAGATGCTTCAGTGTATGCAGTAGAGTCATCAGTGATGTTTATTGCAATATCACCGTTGTCATGACAGACATCAGAAAGCTCAAGAGAAGCACCAATGTTCCTATTAGTGGTTCCAGTGTTCCCGGTAGAAGGCCAAATTTCCAGAGAAGAATGATTGATTTCCTCAAAAATGCCATCACAAATTCTCTTACAGCCAAAAATAATTTTTTCATCAATGACCTTTTTTCCCTGGAAGGAATCATAAAAAATGATTTACAAACTCATGTCACTAAAAGACCAATGACATTTCCTAGAGTATGACAACAATTCTTACCCTAATTTCCAGGTGCGAGATCCTCTTGAAAATCTGAATTTTAGTTTTCATATTAAAAATGCAGGAGTAGGGAATTAATTTCAATAATGATATCTGTGCAAAAAAAAATGAGATTAGCAATTCAGATTTATATTTAACAATGCATATCTATGAATATTAAAGACTTATGCTACAGCACAGACTGGTTCTATTATAGAAAGAGAATATGTGTCACAAAGATTGCTACCATTATATTGATAATTCCTTTCTGATCCTTTGAACAGATTCTGTGAATTATGTTCACTTAACCGTGTCTCAAAACGTTTATCTTATAACTTCCTACAGAATAGTATTCTGTTAGCCGTAACTGTGCAGGAAATTGGAAAGTAAAAAATGAGGTCTGCAGATGCTGGAGATCACAGCTGCAAATGTGTTGCTGGTCAAAGCACAGCAGGCCAGGCAGCATCTCAGGAATAGAGAATTTGACGTTTCGAGCATAGGCCCTTCATCAGAATAAGAGAGAGAGCCAAGCAGGCTAAGATAAAAGGGAGGAGGGACTAGGGGGAGGGGCGATGGAGGTGGGATAGGTGGAAGGAGGTCAAGGTGAGGGTGATAGGCCGGAGTGGGGTGGGGGCGGAGAGGTCAGGAAGAGGATTGCAGGTTAGGAGGGCGGTGCTGAGTTGAGGGAACCGACTGAGACAAGGTGGGGGGAGGGGAAATTGGAAAAACCAGGAAGTGAATTTATTCAAGCTTATCCACATTTCCTGGTCTTGATGGTAGGCAAAAGATCTTCTGAAGCGATATGTTATATCTCTTGATATGCCTTAGCTCCATGCCGGGGTCAGTGCACCTAAGTGTTACACAGTTGTCAATGATACACCTTCTTCCAAGTCATAGTTTTGTTCTACAAATCTTTGGTTATGCCCTCTTGTGAAAGGAAACCATTTTCTTCTTGTAATGCAACAATCTGTTCTCGTATTTCCTTTCCCTGTGTTCAAGGTCTGCGTTTTAGTCTAACAACCCTTTGTAATGCCAACTTATCTAAGCAAGGCCAAAGGGAGATATCCTGGACCCTAGTCAAATCTCTCTGTTGTGGTTCTGCTCGCCGAGCTGGAAGTTTTGCTGCAAACGTTTCGTTCCCTGGCTAGGGAATATCATCAGTGCTGTTGGAGCCTCGTGTGAAGCGCTGCTTTGATGTTTCTTCCGGTATTTGTATTGGTTTGTTCTTGCCGCTTCCGGGTGTCAGTTTCAGCTGTAGTAGTTTGTATGTGGGGTCCAGGTCGATGTGTCTGTTGATGGATGTTCTTGCCGTTTCCAGGTGTCAATTTCAGCTGTAGTGGTTTGTATATGGTGTCCAGGTCAATGTGTCTGTTGATGGAGTTTGGGGATGAATGCCATGCCTCTAGGAATTCCCTGGCTGTTCTCTGTCTGGCTTGTCCTATGATAGTGGTGTTTTCCCAGTCAAATTCATGTTGCTGGTTGTCTGAGTGTATGGCTACTAGAGATAGCTGGTCGTGTCGTTTTGTGGCTAGCTGATGTTCATGGATGCGGATTGTTAGCTGTCTTCCTGTTTGTCCTATATAGTGTTTTGTGCAGTCCTTGCATGGTATTTTGTAAACTACGTTAGTTTGGCTCATGCTGGGTATTGGGTCCTTTGTTCTAGTGAGTTGTTGTCTGAGCGTCAGACAACCAGGAACATGAATTTGACTGGGAAAACACCACTATCATAGGACAAGCTCAAATGCTCTCATGAACTTATCCTCTCATAACATTACTAGACTATTCTTACAAGCACACATTATGTCTTGATTCATACTCTCTCAAGGTCAAGCTAAACTGTCAAACAGACTATTAACCATTCTCGCCAGTGAGTTCTCTGCAATGTTCATTCTCTCTAACTTTCCAAAATTTCTTCTCAGGTGAACTCTCTTCCCCACTGTTACATTTAAAACTCTCATGAATGCCCTAGTTACACAACTTGGCAGAACACCAGTTTTAGTGGAGCCCAGATGAAGACTGTCCCAGTGGAACAGCATCCTCTTTCCCCAGTACCAGTGTCAGGGTCATATTGATTGAAACCCACATTAATCTTTGAGGCACACATTCAACATGATTTGCTCATAGCTCAGGTAGATAGACAGAGATTGTTATATTTGTGGTTCTGCATCTCCTCAAGTACCCTTACTTATGTTATTGGTCCCACAATAGACCATGAAAACAGGATTCTTCCCCACCTACTGCATTCCATCTCCAGCCCCAAGGAGATTTCCTTAACCCTGACACTTGGCAGGCAACACAGCCTTTAGGACCAATAGGTTTGGCTTCAGAGAACTGCACTTGTCCCCCTATACTTCCCTACTACCACAACATTTCTTCTTGCTTTCCCACTCCTTGAAAGACCTCTTGCTCCATGTGATCAGATTGTCTATTCTCCTTGTGGTTGCTGCTCTTATCCACACAAGCTGTAAGAACAGACTACCCAGACCCCTTGGTGTTATGGTAGGCCACAAACCCACCAACACACTAAAACAGCAGCTAATAAGCTTGAAAGACCCTATACAGACAACAAGCAAAAGTAATGTCATTTACATATATATGATGCAAGGACTGTAACAAACACTACATTGGACAAACAGGCAGAAAACTAGCCACCAGGATACATGGACACCAACTAGCCACAAAAGACATGACCCTCTCTCACAAGTATCCTTACATACAGATAAGGAAGGACACCACTTTGACTGGGACAACACATCCAACCAAGAACAAGCCAAACAAAGATATGCATGAGAATTCCTAGAAGCATGGCATTCCAACCAGAACTCTATCAACAAACACATCGAGTTAGACCCCATCTACCACCCCCTGAGAAAAAGAACAGGAGATGAATTCTCCACAGGAAATGACATCACCAACCCAAAGAAACCCAAACATATAAATAGAAAGCAGGAATTATCAACAGTACTTTGCCTGAGGCCCACTGAAGATGTTACCTAGTAGGGTGACGAAACGTCTGAAAATGAACCTTCCAGCTCAGCAAGCAAACCTATATCCAGAACCTCAACCTGAGCTACAAAGCTTCTCAAAACTCGCTATAACCTGACGTTGTGTGACTTCTGACTTTCTTCACCCCAGTCCAACACTGGCACCTCCACATCATAACCCACTTTGTAATTAACTTACAAGGCAAGTTAAAGTGAACTCCAAACCCCTAAACCCTGTGTCAAATTTAATTCCGTAGCATTCGTTGTGAAGCTGTACCACAATAAAAACACCATTTAAATGCACGTTGATGTTATCCAGTGAAATAATGTGATTCCGGTTTTTGAACTTACACAGGAAATAGGAGTATCCCTGAAGACCTCTGCAGGAGCTATGTAGAAACTGTTCTCCTGGATTTGAAAACCTGCTGAGGAATTTATCTGCGGATAGAATGGATTGAAATATACTTTATACTCTTAAAGTTGCTTGTATTTTAAATGATCTGAACATTCAGGATTCTAAGGGATATTGACAGATTGAGGGGAGAAAATGTTTCCTCTTGTGGCAGAGTCGAGTACCAAGGATACTATTTAAAAATAATCTGACAGAGATAGGGAAGTATTTTCTTTCTCAGAGAAACTTGTGACTCAGTATCTTCCTTAGAAGGTAGTGGATGCAAAGACAAAGGCATACAGGCAAGGGAGGTGATGACATAGTGGTATTATCACTGGATTGTTAATTCAAAGACCCAGATAATATTCTGGGGACCTGGATTTGAATCCCACCACTGCAGAGGGTAGAATTTGAATTCAATAAAAATAAAATTTCTGGAATTAAAAGTCTAATGATGACCATGAATCCATTGTCAGGAAAGCCCATCTGGTTCACTAATTTCCTTTGGGGAAGAAAACTGCCATCCTTAGTTGGTCTGGCCGACATGTGATTCTTGACCCACAGCAATGTAGTTGACGCTTAACTGCCCTCTGGGCAATTAGGGATGGGCAATAAATGCTGCCTGGCCAGCGATGCCCACATCCCATCAATGAATGAATAAAAAAAAACAGCACATAAGCAGACTCTTCAGTCCAACTTGAACACACATACCTGATTTCTCAAACTAAACTAGTCCCCCTTGCCTGTATTTGGCCCATATCCCTCTTAAACCTTTCCTATTCATGTACCTGGACAAATGTCTTTGAAATGTTGTAATTGTACCAGCCTCTACCACTCCCTCTGGCAGATATTGGGTTTGTGGGAATGATCAGATCAGTTATGAATGGCACAGCAGACTTGAAAGGCCAGGTGACCCACTCCTACTCCTAACTTCAATGTTCATATATTCAGTTTGTATCTAAACTGCAACAAAAATCTGCAATCCACAGAACTGTCGGAGTTCTGGAAGCTCATCGCTGCATTAACAATGAGGAAGTGGCAGGAAATGCAGACCGAGCTGGGGAGATGTCCACCTCCCACAAGTGAAGAGAAGGGAAGGTCAGACAGACCCAGGTGTAGTCAGAGCCACTAAGTTAACACCATTGGACTTACCTTGTAAAGTCTTTGCAAAATATTGAGACAATTGCACAGTTTATCAGGGAATTCACTTTGGTTGCTGGAAGTCTCTTGAAGCAGTCGGTAAGATGCATTCTTATACATTGTCACAAGTTTCTTGAAGAAAAATTCGTTGAGCTGACTCCACCAAGTTTCTGGTTCACAGTCGAAGATTAGTCAGAAAAGAAAGATACAACAAGACTGATTTTGATTTACCACAAATTAAACAAATCATCGAAAACAGTAATTTACTTTATTTTCCAATCTGATATTACAAATAAAGAGCAGGAGTAGACCATCCAGCCCATCGAGGAGAAAGTGAGGTCTGCAGATGCTGGAGATCAGACCTGAAAATGTGTTGCTGGAAAAGCGCAGCTGTCAGGCAGCATCCAAGGAACAGGAGATTCGACGTTTCGGGCATAAGCCCTTAAGCTCTGCCATTAAATAAGATCATGGCTAATCTATTTTAAACCTCCAAACCGCCATTCCGTACACCACTTGTTTAACCTTTATTTTCCTCTGGTTGAGTTTTGCTCTCATAAAGGAGATGCCATTCTGGAAAATAGGATCACTGACTGGATTTTGTCACCAATGTCACTTGAAATGTTCTTAGGAGTTAGAGATTTTGAGGAATGTGTTTAGAAGGTATTGGGAACAGTGTATCGAAGAAACAATGGCAATGATTATCAAGATTGCAGGAGGTTATGGCAGGATAATCAGATGTGGTCAATTTGAACTTGTGCATGTTTGAAAAGTTTACCATCAGAATGCATCAGTCCCACAGCAGTAAAATACTGTGGATGCTGGAAATCTGAGCTAGAAACAGATAATACAGGAAATATTCTTCATCTGTGAGCGGAAACATTGAGTAAACATTTCAGATCAATGACCTTGCATCAGGACTACAAGATGAGACCCATAGCCCAACAAGGTAAGGCTTGAGAATTGGCTGAAGAAAGGAGGGGAGCTTTGTATTCTTCTTTGAAAAAAATGCCATGCCATGTTTGTACTTTCAGCAGAGCAGCATTCCTGCAGTACCACACTAAGGTGCCAGCTGGAGGGGAAGTGCCGGCATGGACATTGAATCCCTGGCCACCTGGCTCAGAAGCAAGGATGCAACCCATCCATAAAAAAGGCACCATTTAAAAGCAAAATGTTAAAAGAATATATGGAAAGGGGAAATGCGATGGGAGCAAAGTTACTGTTTCAGAGAGCCAGCACAGACACCATGAGTGAACTGGTTATCTTCTGTTCCACAAAACACTGGATGTTAATGGGGCAGATTAAATGGGGAGGGGAGGAACTTTAGATGGGAATTCTTGAAGACAGGTTTTCCTCAGACGTTATCAGGTTCTTTGCTTTGTTTGGTCCTGGATGATACCTTGCCAGAGAGGAGCACTCTGGGACAGGTGTCAGGACTTGGGTGGCATCAACCTGACCTGTTCAGTGGGCGGCACGGTGGCTCAGTGGTTAGCACTGCTGCCTCACAGCACCAGGGACCCGGGTTCAATTCCAGTCTTGGGTGACTGGCTGTGAGGAGTTTGCATGTTCCCCACCTGTCTTTCCCGTGGTTCCCACCCACAGACTGAAGATGCACAGTAGAGATATTTTCCCCATTGTAAGTTGCCCATAGTGTCCAGGGGTGTGCAGCCTAGGCGGATTGGCCATGGGAAATGTGGAATCGCAGGAACTGGGTGGGATGCTGTTTGGAAGATAGATGCAGACTTGATGGGCTAAATGTCCCCCAAATATATTGTAGAGATTTTATGACTAGGAGTAACCAGTTGGGTAATCCAGATCTGGGGGCATTTGTACAAATAGGCTTGATGGAGAGAGAATAAAAAGTGAGGTCTGCAGATGCTGGAGATCAGAGCTGAAAATGTGTTGCTGGTTAAAGCACAGCAGGTCAGGCAGCATCCAAGGAACAGGAAATTCGACGTTTCGGGCCAGAGCCCTTCATCAGGAGAAAGAGTTTGGGAGGCCAGGGAGGGAGGTGGGAGTAGAACCATTACTGCTTCTCTTACTCCCATTTATGTTTGCCTGAATCATTCCCCACTTCCTTTCAGCTGCTGAGTATCCCAAGCCAGCCACACTTTGAAAAACTTGCAAAGCTAATTACATTAGAGGTTGCCAGAGTGACAAAAGGGAAGGTGTGCATTTGGTGGAAGGTAACAAACAGTATGACAGGGTAAGGCAAAAGAGGAAGATAATGAACCACATTAAGAAACCAGAACTGAGTCTGGGGGAAGCTGTAAAATAATTTTCACTATTTGGCTGTAAAGACCTCAAGCTGAAACATTAACCCTGTATTTTTCTCACTAGATGCTGTCTGACGTAGAGAATATTTTTCCAGCATTTCTGACTGTATAATCAGATTTCTGACATTTAAACAATATTTCTTAAAGTAAAACCTGGAATTGAGTGCTGTTCTCAGTAACTACACAACGAAATTATCACTGATTGCTGTAAAAACCCATCGGATTAACTGATGCCCTTCAGGGAAGGAAATCTACCATCCTTACCCGGTCTGGCCTACACTCCAGACCCTCAGCAATGTCGTTGATTCTCATGCCCTCTGGGCCATTAGGAATGTATAGGCGAAAGTGAGGACAGCAGATGCTGGAAACCAGAGTTTAGATGAGAGTGATGCTGGAAAAGCACAGCCGGTCAGGCAGCATCCGAGGAGCAGGAAAATCGATGTTTCAGGCAAAAGCCCTTCATCAGGAGTCAAAAGCCCTTCCTGATGAAGGGCTTTTGCCCGAAACGTCGATTTTCCTGCTCCTCAGATGCTGCCTGACCGGCTGTGCTTTTCCAGCACCACTCTAATCTAAACTCATTAGGAGTGTGTAATAAATGCTGACTTTACCAGTGAGGCCCATATCCCACAAAATTATTTTTGAAAATCCGCAGTATTTTGTTTTTGTGGTGGTTGGTTCAAGGCTTTGTGAAATTTCAAGGGAGAGGGTTTAGGTTAGCATGTGGCTCAGAATCATTCTGACAGCCCAAGATTCAATTTGTGTACGGGCTGAGATAGACATGGGCTGAAAATGTGTTGCTGGTTAAAGCACAGCAGGTCAGGCAGCATCCAAGGAACAGGAAATTCGACATTTCGGGCATTCCTGATGAAGAGATTATGCCCGAAACGTCGAATTTCCTGTTCCTTGGATGCTGCCTGACCTGCTGTGCTTTTCCAGCAACACATTTTCAGCTCCTTATTATGCCCCACTATCAATCATGGGTTCCGTGAGCCTCAAAGAAGAAAGTGAATAGTTTCTCTTGCACTTACCAAGGATTTCCAGTTGGCTTCCCTCAATGCATGCAGTGGTTGCGCTCAGAAGCCTTTCAAGATTCACAATGTTGCTCTGCTCGGTCTGAACATCGAGGAGTTCAGGCAGAACCAGATAAACGCGAAGAGCTTCCACACCAACAGGAGACGTAGGGAGCGATGGAATCAAATTTGTCTCAACCACATTGGTTACCTTTTGGGAAAACAAACATCGGAACGTGAGGAACATATCATCAACAGTAACAATCTGAATTTATATAGCACCTTTGATGTAGTAAAATATCCCTGGGCACTTCACAGCCCAAACATATGAAAATACAAAGTAGGAACAGGAGTAGTTCATTCGGCCCCTCTCAAGCAAGCCGTGCCATACAATAGGTCATGGCTGATCTGAGTGAGGTCCCACTTTCCTGTATGTACTTGATGACCTTTGACTCCTTTAATGTAAACAGCAGCACCACACACAATATGACACTGAGATACATGCGGTAATGTTAGGGCAGGTGGATAAAAGCTGGTCAAAGAGGTAGGTTCTAAGGATTATCTAAAATGCGGGGAGGGAGGCGAAGAGGCCAAGGGAGAGAAATGTGTTTTGGGTGGTAAAGTGGCGTAGTGGTTTGCAATGCTTCCTCATAGCGCCAGGGACCTGGGTTCAATTCCACCCTCAGATGAGTGTCCGTATGGAATTTGTATGTTCTCTATGTGTGTTCATGGGTTTCCTCTAGGTGCTACGGTTTAGATTACTTACAGTGTGGAAACAGGTCCTTCAAGTCCACACCGACCCGCCGAAGCGCAACCCACCCATACCTCTACATTTACCCCTTACCTAACACTACGGGCAATTTAGCTTGGCCAATTCACCGGACCTGCACATCTTTGAACTGTGGGAAGAAACCGGAGCACCCGGAGGAAACCCACGCAGACACAGGGAGAACGTGCAAACTCCACACAGTCAGTCGCCTGAGGCTCGAATTGAACCTGAGTCTCTGGCGCAATGAGGCAGCAGTGCTAACCACTGTGACACCGTTTCTTCCTACAATCCAAAGATGTACAGGTTAGGGTGGATTGGTCATGCTAAATTGCCCAAAGAGTCCAGGGATGTGCAGGCTAGGTGAGTTAGACATGGGAAATAGAGGGGTGGGTCTGGGTAGGATGCTCTTTGGAGGGTCAGTGTGGACTCAATGGACCGAATGGCCTGCTTCCATGCTGTAGGGATTCTATGATTAAATAACTCCAGAGTTTACAGCCTTGATATCTGTGAGAGAATTCCCTTCACTGTTTAAGGATAAATTCACATAAGGAATCCTGGTTTGATCTATAGCATCAAACAGAACAAACAACCATTCAGCCCATCCTGACTGTGTTGCCTGTCTGGAAGAGCTAATCAGCCATTCCCACTCCTCTTCCTCTTTCCCCTTGGACCTGCAAATTGTTCCTTTCATGGCACAGAATCCAGAGTCTGACTGGTGTCATTTTCAACATTACCTCTTGTAAAAGTCTTGGATTTTTCCCCAATTTCTCGAACCAAATGCTCACTGCTGACATGTCAACCCCTGAGGACTCTTGGCCTGTTTTGAAATGATCATCATTGCTGTTCCAAAAACAAAATCAAAAGTTAACTTCACATGACAGTTGATATATTTAGGTAGATGTTGCAAATCTTTGTATTCCAGGATTTTGACCCAGTGACAGTGAAGGAACGGTGGTATATTTCCAGGTCAGGATACTGGAGGCTTGGAGGGGAACTTGCAGCTGGTGGTGTTCCCCTCTACCTGCTGCCCTTGTCTGTCTAGATGGAAGTGGTCATGGCTTTGTCAATCAAGGCTTGGCAAGTTGATGCATCTTGTAGATAGTACACGGTGCTGAATTAACACCAGCACAGATTATGATACTCACTCTGAAACTACTGCTAGAAATCACGTAGAGGGCACTGCTCTTTGGAGGGTCAGTGTGGCATCAGTGGTGGTTTGATGGGTACCAATCATGCCATTAAGTCCAGGATACTTTGGAGTTAATATCTAACTCCAGAGACTTAAGTGCAAACCTCAAGTGGACACCTCCAGTGCAGCACTGACGGAGTGCGATAGTAGTGGAAGACCATCTTTCAGGTGAGACATTAAACCAAATCCCCTCACCTCCCTTACAAGTTTCATTGCAACCATGAGAATTCTCACTGGAGTCCTGGGCCAATATTTATCCATCAATCTATGTACTAAATAACAAGGATCTGGTCAATATGATATTGTTGGGATTTTTGGGATTTTGCTTTGCTCAAATTGACTGCACCAGAAATTCTTTGTTGGCTGCAAAATGCTTCGGAATGTCGTGAAATCACTGATTGGGGGTCACACAGCCTGGAGTGTGGGATGGTGAACACTGACGGTGAACACTGACGGTGAACACTGACGGTGAACTCTGACGGTTTCCAAATGTAACGGGTACTGAATAGGTGAATACTTCCTGGCAACAGAGATGGCCTAGAACCAATCACATTTCAAATTGGACCTGATGATTGGCTGGAAAAATACATTTCAAACAAATTCTCCTGAATTGGATTTGAGCCCAATGTTAGCAATAAAATAGAAGTTAGGGTAAATACTGTAAGCAACAGAGGAACTGGAAGTGACCATTCAACCCTTCAAGCCTACTCTATCATTCATTCAGTTCAAAATTGATCTAAAGCATTGTAATTTGATTAGATTACTTACAGTGTGGAAACAGGCCCTTCAGCCCAACAAGTCCATACCAACCCACTGAAGCACAACCCACCCAGACCCATTCCCCTAACACTACGGACAATTTAGCATGGCCAACTCACCTAACCTGCACATTTTTTGGACTGTGGGAGGAAAACAGAGGAAATCCATGCAGACACGGGGAGAATGTGCAAACTCCACACAGTCAGTCACCTGAGGCGTGAATTGAACCCGAATCTCGGGCGCTGTGAGGCAGCAGTGCTAACCACTGTGTCACCGTGCCACCCACATTCTTAACTCCTGCATTTGATCTGGAATCCTTTAAATCCCTGTCCAACAAAATTCTACCAATCTTAGCTTTCAAATGTTCAATTAGCCTCTCGACCTTTTGGGAGGAAAGTTCCAGATTTCCACTGTCCTTGGGGTGAGCAAGTCCTGAACAGCCAGGCTGTAATTTTAATGATCCGACCTTCTCTGCTCTGGACCTTTCTTCATTCATTCTTGAGACAAAGGCATCATTGCTTATTCCGGCATTTATTATTCACCCCTAACTACCCCAGATAAGGTGCAAGAAGCCATCTTCTTTGTGGTGTTTATAAAAGCAGGGAAGCACTTTTAGAATGGAGATAAGGAGAAACTTCTTCAGCCAGCGAGTGGGGAATTCTTGGAATTCACTGCCACAGAAGGCTGTGGGGGCCAGGGCATTGAGTATATTTATAACAGGGATTGATTGGTTCTTGATTGTAAAGAGCATCAAGTGTTACAGAGAGAAAGCAGGAGAATGGGATTGAGAAACTGATCGGCCATGATTGAATGATGGAGCAGACGCGATGGGCTGAATGGTCTAATTTCTGCTCCTATGCCTCATAGTCTAATGATCTTACGGTGTAGAGTCACAGTGTTGTGAGGGAGTGAATTTCAGAGATAGTGAAGGAACCACAATGTATTTCCAAGTGAGGGCAGTGAATGACTGGGAGATGGTGGTGTTTCCATGGATCTGCTGCCCTTGTCTTTCTAGAGGGTAGCAGTCACCGAATGGGAAAGTGTTTTTGGAGAAAGCTTAATGAGTTCCTGCAATGTAGT
Source organism: Hemiscyllium ocellatum (assembly GCF_020745735.1). Lineage (NCBI taxonomy): Eukaryota > Metazoa > Chordata > Chondrichthyes > Orectolobiformes > Hemiscylliidae > Hemiscyllium > Hemiscyllium ocellatum. The sequence continues at coordinate 43,117,843 of NC_083436.1, read as the reverse complement.
GTGTCGGAGGTATACACTGTGACTGCTGTGGATTGGCAGCAGAGGTGGTGAATGTTTAAGATGGTGTATGGGGGTTCAATCAACTAGGAAAGCTATTAGAATGTTTTTATATAAAGTTGTTTCTCTCTACCAACCCTATCACCACTCTTATTCATCGTAAACACCTCAATTACAGAAAGACAGAATTATTAAGGTGAAAGAGGCCACTTGTATTATTTAGTGCCAATCACCTGTCTTCTCCCCATTTCATTGTCAAGGAAACCATCCTTTGCATGTTTCAGTTGAACCTGCCTCCAGCTCAATAAGATCACTCCATAATCTTCTATAACGAGAGAGTACAGATCTGGTCTATCCAATCTGTTGTTTTTAGCCTTAGCACCATTCAGCAACTTTGTGCTGCATGCTCTCCAAGGATAACACATCCTGCATGAGATGCAGTGCCCAGCATCGAATGCAATGGTCTAAATGGAGGAGAGTTTGAAGCAACAACGGCAATGATGGATCCCCTTCACCAACTCTCACTCCCTGGCTCCACTATGGCAAAGTCACAGAATTTATCTGATTGTTCTTACTTCAAAGAGTGGAAAAGCACAGCAGGTCAGGCAGCATCTGAGGACCAGGAGAATCGACGTTTCGAGCATAAGGCCTTCATCAGGAATGAGGTGGCCCAAGGGGGCTGAGAGATAAATGGAAGGGGGATCGGGCTGGCAGGTGGATAGCTGGGAATGCGATAGGTGGATGAAGGTGGGGGCTGAAGGTGATAGGACGGAGGGGAGGGTGGAGTGGATAAGTGGGAAAGAAGATGGACAAATAGGACAGTTCATGAGGGCAGTGCCGAGTTGGAAGGTTGGATCTGGGATAAGGTGGGAGGAGGGGAAATGAGGACACTGGTGAAATCCACCTTGATCCCAACTTGGCACTGCCTTCTTGAACTGTCCTACCTGTCCATCTTCCTGCTCAAATATCCACTCCACCCTCCTCTCTGACCTATCACCTTTAGCCCCACCTCCATCTACCTATCGCATTCCCAGCTACGCACCCACCAGTCCCACCCCCTCTCCCATTTATCTCTCAGCCCCCTTAGGCCACCCCCTCATTCCTGATGAAAAGCTTATGCCCGAAATTTCGATTCTCCTGCTCCTTGGATGATGCCTGACCGGCTGTGCTTTTCCAGCACCACTCTCTAAGACTCTGGTCTCCAGCATCTGCAGTGCTCACTTCCTCCCTGATTGTTCTTACTATCTATACCACAAGCCTCCCAATCCCTCCCACCCTGAACCATCAGCCCCAGCCTTGACACTCTGACATATCTGAACTCACCTTGTTTCCAGGAAACTTCCATTCAGGGATGCAGCAGAAGAGAAGAGAAGATCAATTTCCCTGTTGAAAAATAAACATAATTTTTAAAGAATATCTTGCATTTATTTTAACATTTACTCTTCAAACTGAAATACAAATATTAAAAAGAGCATTTAATCATCCAAAATAATTCACTTTTTAAAAAGTTTTTCACAGACGTTTGTGTCTTTGGCTGGGCTTAGCATTTATTACCCATCCCTAATTGCCCCTTGAGAAGGTGGGGGTGAGCTGACTTCTTGAACCGCTGCAGTCCATGTGCTGTAGGTAGACCCACAATGCTCTTAGGGAGGGGATTCAGGATTTTGACCCAGTGACAGTGAAGCAACAGCAACATGTTGTGAAACATGAAAGGGTTCAGAAAAGATTTAAAAGGATGTTGCCAGGCATGGAGGGTTTGAGCTATAGGGAGAGGTTGAATCGGCTGGGGCTGTTTTCCCTGAAGCGTTGGAGGCTGAGGGGTGATCTTATAAAATCGTGAAGGGCATGGGTAGGATAAAAAGGACAAGGTCTTTTCACTGAGGTGGGGAGTCCAGAACTAGCGGGCCTAGATTTAGTATGAGAAGAGAAAGATATAAAAGGGACCAAAGGGGCAAATTTTTCATGCAAAGGGTGGTGAATGCATGGAATGAGATACCAAGGGAAGTGAAGGAGGGTGGTACATTTACAGCATTTAAAAGGCATCTGGATGGGTATATGAATAGGAAGGGTTTAGGATCTGGTCGGCAGGGACGAGTTGGACTGAAGGGTCTGTTTCTGTGCTGTACATCTCTCTGACTCTATGACTATATTTCCCAGTCAGGTTGATGAGTAGCTTGGAGTGGATCTCACAGGGGGCTGGTGGATGGGGAGCCAACCAAGCGGGTTGCTTTGATCCAGGTAGCATTGGACCTCCCAAGTGTTGGAGCTGCCCTCATCCAGACAAATGAGCGGTTTTCCATCACACTCCTGACTTGTACCTTTTAGGTGACCGATGGGCTTTGGGGAGTCAGGAGTGTGTTATTCACTGTAGATTCACTGCTGTTGTAGCTACAGTATTTATAGGGTTTGGTCCACTTTACTTTTTGTTTCAATGTTAACCCCTAAAATGTGGGTAGTGACAGTTTAGTGATGATAACATGATTGAATATCCATGGAAGATGCTGAAAATGTGTTGCAGGAAAAGCGCAGCAGGTCAGGCAGCATCCAAGGAACAGGAAATTCGACGTTTCGGGCATAAGCTCTTCTTCAGGAATTTCCTGAAGAAGAGCTTATGCCCGAAACGTCGAATTTCCTGTTCCTTGGATGCTGCCTGACCTGCTGCGCTTTTCCAGCAACACATTTTCAGCTCTGATCTCCAGCATCTGCAGACCTCACTTTCTCCTATCCATGGAAGATGATTAGATTCTCTCTCATTAGTTATGGTCATTGTGTGTGTTAATAATTTTGTGTTCTTTCTGTTCAACATTTTGCCTAATTATCATTGAAAACAATGAAAATCAGAGTTAACATTGATAAAGAAACACATATTAACTCTTTTGTATCTTCCCACAGTTCTTCATCATCTGTTGCACTCCATCTGTCCAGGAGGGAATCTTCAATGGTAACAATTCTCTTCAGAGCGAGGAATGGAGATTCATAGTCAGGGGGAACTGAATCCTATAGTTAAAGAAAAGATGAAGGATTGTATTTGACTGGGCAGATCACCGACATGAGACACTCACCTTGAATTTGTTGTGGAAAAATGTTTAAGGTACCTGTTGTCATTAATGCATAAATCGTCCACTAACTTTCATTAAGAAGAGTTTCTCTGTGAATTGTGAGAGGTCACAGGTTGCTGGACAATTTGAGTCATTCTGCTGTTACCTCACAAAACTAGGAGCTCACCATCAACCTCCCTGCCATTTTCGAGCAACTGCTACATTTATGACCTACTTGCTTGTTAAACTCACTGCAGAAAGTTAGGTTGGCTCTTAACAGCATATGGAATCTTCAAAATGATGAGATTTATGTTCTTAGAACTCCATTCGACCTCAAACTCATTACGGGACCAGCTCAAACGAGAGAGTTTCCTTCCTATAGCTGATAAATGCAGTGATTGTAATGAGGTCAGCCAGGTCAACTTCATAGAATATGAGTTCCCTGATTGGATCAGATTAATAGTCCGATCAGGGAGCCCTGGCTGACAGATATAAACAGGGGTTCCTCCCAACTGCTTTTTCTGTGGTGCTGTGGAGTCCGTGGACCATGTGTATATTGGGTGTGGGCGTTTGCACTCCCTTTTTGATTTTCTGAAAAACCTTCTCCTCTGCTTTTGGTTGCACTTCAGTCCCACGCTCCTGATCTTCGGGCACCCGGTACGGAGGAGGGAGGGCAGGTCTGAAGACCTCCTCGTGGGTCTGCTCCTGGGCCTGGCCAAACTGGCCATAAACAGGTCCAGGCAGCGGGCTGTGGAGGGGGTCATTATGGCCGACTGCCTGCCCCTCTTCCGCGGTTACATTAGAACCCGGGTGTCTCTGGAAAAGGAGCACGCGGTGTCCACCAACACCCTGGAGTTGTTCAGGGAGAGGTGGGCGCCATGGGAAGTGGAGTGTATCATTTCCCCCTCCAACTCTATTTTGATTTAATGCCTGCCCTCCCCTTCACTGTTTGATCACACAGCATTGTCCTTTGATGTGAAGGGCACTGCTTGTCACTGGCCACTTGGGTGTTTCTTTTCTTCCTGGTGGTGGAAATTGAATAAAGATTTGTGCACTTTGTGTCTCTCACTGTGTCTCACACCCGCACACACACACCATGGGTGCTGGGGAAAAATAAGCACTACTGCAGTTAGGCGGTAGTGTGGGGGTTAATAAAATGAAAAAGAAATAAAAATAAACCAGGGTTCTGCTCACTCTGAGAGCTGGCTCTGAGGGAACTGGATCAGTGTCAAGGACTCTCCCTGTGTAAATAAAGGATAATAGGATACTGGTCTCTGTAAACAAAAAGACAGACAGGACTGTCAGGGGTTCTGCTCATTTTAAGAGCTGGCTCTGAGGGAGCTGGATCAGTGTCAAGTACTCCTCACATGTGAATAAAGGGTAACTTGGTGACAGGGTACCAGCCTCCTGTGGAGTTACTTCAGTAAATTGCTCTGAGACGCATTTGTTTCCTTTCCACCACTTTCATCCCCCTCTCTTAATCCAAAAGTACTTTTCCCTCCTCTCTATCTGATTTGACTCTAATTCACCCAACTCACCTCTCCATTGTTCCTCTATTTCTTTCTCATGCTTAAGTATTCTTTCTTCAGGAGGGTGATGGACATAAAACAATATCATTGGTTTAAAAATAATGAAGCCTAAAAAATTGGGTGTCCACATTTTCTGAGAATGAAGAATGAATAGAGAGTAGGCAGGCATGAGGTGAATTCCTCCTTCAGAGAGCTTAGCTCAGACACAATGGGCCAAATGGCCTCCTTCTGTGTGGTAAACAATTCTGTGTAAAATTACAAATATGGCAACCTCCTCCAACCCGACAACTCTCTGATATTCATATACCCTTCACACTCTGGTCTCTAGTGCACCCTCATGTCCAACGCTGTGTCTCTGGTGGTTGTGATGTCAAGTGCATGGACCTGAAGTTCTGAAATTCTCTCCCTAAACCACTCTGCATCTCACCGTCTTCTCATAAGACATTTTTTAAAGTCTACTCCTGTGGATAAGTGTCTGTTCACCTCCATCATAGAGTCATAGAGACATACAGCATGGAAACAGACCCTTCGGTCCAACCCGTCCATGCCAACCAGATATCCCAACCCAATCTAGTCCCACCTGCCAGCACTTTGCCCATACCCCTCCAAAACGTTCCTATTCATTTACCCACCCAGATGTCTTCCTTTGTGATGCTGTTTCAAGTTTTATTTGATAATCACTTATGTAAAAACAATTGAGACACTTCACTGTTTCAAAGGCGCAGTATAAATACACCTTGTCATTGTTAGCATAAGGTGCTGCTGATAGTCTCTTTAGGAAGCTGATGAGCTGCACCACAAACAGGAGGTTAAAGTTAATGCACAAATTAAACAATATCATTTCCTGGTGAAGTGCAAAAAGGCTGAAAACATCATGGTTTGTAGGATGGCACAATTTGTACCAAAATATTAACAGAAATTGCTGGAAAAACTCAAACAAGTATGGCAACATCTGCGGAGAGGAAGCAGAGTTAACGTTTTGGGTCCAGTGACCCTTCTTCATATGCCTCTCCGCAGATGTTTCCACCTAGTCTGAGTTTCGCCAGCAATTTCTGTTTCTGTTTCCAGATTTCCAGGATCCACAATTCTTTGTTTTTGTACCAAAACACTGCTCAGTGACACTGAGGGAGTTGTATAGATTTGTGGATAAGACAATGTGGCTTGTTTCTAGAGTCAACAGATGTGGAGCTGGAGGAGCACAGCAGGTCAGACAGCATCTGGGAAACAGGAAAGTCAATGTTTTAGGGTGAAACCTGATAGAGAGTTTTGGTCTGATACATTGACTTTCCTGCTCCCCCGATGCTGTCTGGCCTGAAGTGCTCTTCCAGCTCCATATCTAATGACTCTGGTTTCCAGCATGTGCGGTCCTTACTGAGGCCAAGTGGTTTCTTCCTTGGTTTTATGCAGAATAAATTGCAAACACACACACACACAAACCTATAACTCTTCCATCTATGACATAGCCATTAAACTTATTATTAATACATTGTTTGCATGGCCAACAATTCTTTCCAATTGGACCTTCTGGTGAGCAAGTCTCCATTTTGGCAGCACAGATATTGCTCATGTTTACCCACTGATTGCAATGATGTTCATTCAGCTGTGGGGACTATCATATTAGGCATCACTTGCTCAACACTCTGCCTTTGCAAAATTTTTGCTTTTATTGTAACTAGCCACTGTGTTCCATTTGAAGTTGAGATTGTTCAAACCTCTCCTGCCCTGGTCTGGATTGGTTGAAGTCCCATACACAGCTTCTCCTGTGCTCACCCCTCCTTCAGGCAGTATCGTGTTTATTTTCAAATCCCCGCCAGGGCCTCAGTCCTCACTGTTGCTGTAATCACCTCCAAACCTAAATCCCTCAAAGATATCCAGATCCTTGAATTGTCCTGCTTTGTCCCACTTTGTCCAACTTCAATGAACATTGGCCCAACTCCAAAATCTGGAATTTCAACCCAACCCCATCCCATGTACCTCTCTGTCTCTCTCTCTCCCTCTCTCTGACTCTCTCTTTCTGTCTCTCTACCTCTCTCTGACTCTTTCTCTCTACCTCTCTATCTCTCTGTCTCTCTATCTCTCTGATTCTCATTCTCTGTCTCTCTATCTCTCTCTGACTCTCTGTCTCTCTCTCTCTCTACCTCTCTCTGATTCTCTCTGACTCTCTATCTCTCTAATTCTCTTTCTCTGTCTCTCTATCCCTCTCTGACTCTCTTATCTCTCTCTCTCTGACTCTCTTTCTGTCTCTCTATCCTTCTCTGACTCTCTATCTCTCTCTCTCTGACTCTCTTTCTGTCTTTCTCTCTCTCTTTCTGTCTCTCTCTCTCTATCCCGTTGACTCACTCCATCACTGTCTCTCTATCTCTCTCTTTTTCTTCTTTAAAACCTACCTCTTTGTCAAGCTTAGGTTATCTGATTTAATACCTTCTGAGCTCAGTGTGACACTTCATTTCATAATACTCTTGTGAAATGATTTGTTTCATTCCATCAAAGGTGCTACACAAATGTAAGGTGCTGTTGTTGAAGGTACTGATGGAATGAACTGTAAAAAGCCACTATAGTACAATTTTCTTACGAGAGGGAGGTGGATGATGGCGAGATCTTCATGGTAACCACAGACAGTAAGGGTTTGAACCCTCAGTGTCAGTATCACTCTGCCTCTCTAACCAGCCATCCAGCCAACAGAGCTAACTGTGCCCTAAAGGGACCGTACTGGGAAACTGGCTGCAGACTACACAGAGAACTCCTGCAGAATACAGTACAATAGTGAAGGTGTTGCAAAATGCTGAGTTTCTTACCACTTCAACATGACACAATGCAAATCCTTGGTTAGCTCCTGCAAAAATTTGTTTGATTGTTGGCTGCATTATACAATCTGTGAATAAAGAAAATCTTGTATTTATATAGCACCTTTCATGACCTCCTCAGCACTGCCCAAGGACTTCTGCAGCCAAAAACTAACATTTGAAGTGCAGTCACTGTTATAATATAGGAGATGCAGCAACCAGTGATATATTTCCTCTCTACCCACTCAGTTCCCCTAGATAACTTGAGAATGTTAACCTCACCACTGCTACCCCTCTGTCTGTGGTATTGTCAGAGTGTACCTGGACCGGGGTGCAGTGGGGGGTGTCCTTGCCTCTGAGCTGGACCCTCCAGGTTTGAGTCCTGCTCCCAGGATTTGATGACCAAGGAAGGTACATTCATTACGTGGCCCAAACACATCAATTACCAACTTACAAATCATTCCAAAACACGTCAATGATGAGCTGCGAGAGTGGGAGTGATTCCTGATCAGCCGTGTGATGGAAAGAAAGTTGGGCTTGTTCCCATCCCTGCCCATCCACCACCCGAGTAAGCCACCGTGCCGCTGCACTGGGAGTGTTCCCGAGTTAATATGGAGTCAGCACGTGTCTTAGTGAAACCTGGGGTTCTGGACAATTGGATTTACAGGGCTCAGTACCTTGCATGCTGGAGTCTGCATCAATTGCTATGAACGAATGGGTCAGCTCTGTCTTCTCCTTTGCTTCCTGTCTCGATGGAACCTTGGTCTTTGGGCGTTGACTCCCATGCTGATGTTTCCTGTTTGCTTTGGTTTTGTGCTGAGTCCTGGTTCCACCGGGAAGCAGATGTGTGGTTAACTTTGGTGCTGTACCCTCTATGCCACTGATCCTCAGCTGTTTGGCCGGTGTGCCTGTTGCATGAAGGAAGCTGGGTGTGGTAATTGTCCGCTTGTGATTATTGGCTTTGTTTGTAGCTGCTCTTGTCATCCTCCTGGTGTGTGCCGAGGTGAATTCTGAAGCAGACTGGCTCATTGTCACTGAAAAGAATAGAAACCGATCAGACTTGGCAAAAAACACACATCAACCAGCAGGTTCTAAAGTAATTTTCCTTTTTATTCATTCATAGATGACAGCATCGCTGGCTAGACCAACATTTATTGCCCGTCCCTAATTACCCAGAGGGTAGTTAAGAACCAACCATATTGCTGCAGGTCTGGAGTCATATGTAGACCAGACTAGGTAAGGACAGGAGTTTCCTTCCCTGAAGGATATTAATGAAACAGGTGGGTTTTTACAACCATTGACTCTTGGTGATTGTTAGACTCTTAATTCCAGATTTGTGCTTTTTTCAATTGAACTCAAAGTCCACCATCTGCTTTGGTGGGGGATTCGAACCTGGGTCCCAAGGTATCATTGCCTGGCCCTCTGGATTAACAGTTCAGTGATAAAACCACGAGGCTATTGTCTCCCTCTTTGAGAAGCCAGTGGTTGTGAAAGGCTCACTGGAAACTGCCTTCCTTAAGAATATTCCATCCGTTTTGTATGCTCTGCCAGTGTTGAAAGTAAAGACCTGAGAGTCAACACTGTTAGCCAGCCTGAAGCAATCAACCACAGGCATTCATTTAGAGTGTAGTCATTGTAGTAAACAAGGAAACATGACAGCCAATTGATGGACCATAAGCTCCCACAAATACTAAGATGATCATAACTAGATCATCTATTTAAGTTGGTTTTGAGATATTGTTCATAGCATGTAGATGTCCCTGAGTCCACCAGCATTTACTGCCTGTCTCTAATTTCTCCTGGGAAGGTGGTGGTGAGCTCCCTTCCTGAACTGCTGCAGTCTGAGGGTTACATGGACACCTGCAGCCCTGAGGGAAGGAATTCCAGGATATGGGATGGGAAGGCTCTGTCGAAGTAGGATTTAAGGACGCTGTTTTTCAATGCAATGGATGCTGTCCCAGCAGTTGAGAAGACTGTGGCTGAATTTAGTAGACTCCACCCCAAAACCTCAGGGTGAGGTAATATCATGAGCAGAAGGGAAGAAGCATAGGGAGAGGGGCAGGAGAAACAGGTAGGAGTATCCTCAGCTGAATCCCAGAAATGGGAAATGTGTCCACAATTAAGTTAGGGTTGGAAGGGTACCAATACTCCACCTTTCCTCCCTCTTCATCCCTATTCCTGATTCCAACCTACTCTCAATCAAAAGCCTCTGATGAACCGGTGAGTCTCAGACCATTACAGAGAAACTGCCATCAGCATTCTCCTCTACTGGCCTCTAATTGGTCAATAGCTCTCGGCCGGGAGAGGGGGGCTTTCCACCTTCCAGGATCCTTACTCGAATAGGACGCCCATAGTCATTGGCTAATTACGTGCCTGAGTACCTCTCCCATGGATATAATGTGAAGCTGTCACAGTTCATTAACCATCGAGAGGATAGTGGGGAGAAGAGGCCCCAATGACCAGAGCTAAATCCCCACATTTTCCAGGTTAACGTTCAACAATGAAAAAGTTCCTCCTTACCATGAACACATCCTGTGCCATGAGGTATGCTGATTAAGAACTTCACAGGACTGGGTACCACCTGATGACTATGCTTTCCATTTCCCACCGGTGCTTTCTCCATACCACCGAAAGAGTAGATTTTACCAGATGTTGCTGCTAAGACCAACGTATGATAGCTAGAAAACACAATGTACCATGAAACTAAAATAGAACTTGTTGGAGAAGCTCCGAGGTCTGGCAACATCTGTGGGAAGAAAGCAAGAGATAACTTTTCAAGTTCGGGGTGACTCCTGATCAGAACCTTGCCATGTACCTACCTCTGTAAATCCACCGTAAACTCCTGACTGTCCTTATCAGCTGCATAGAGACTGAGCAATCAGTAATTAGTTCCTGCTCAATTGATTCACCACAATGTGGAATGGACAGCTTGGATTGAAAGGTGGACACTGCTCATTAATCAACAATTGTCATCAGGTACAGAGTAATTCTTTGTGGAGTTGCGAGAAGTTTGGAATTATATATTATGCTACATATTTTTACCTTGTTGAGCAAACCTCAAATTGTTGGTCATTGCGGCTCACAGATTTTAATTTGGTGATATTTTATAATATTTTTGTATGATGTACAGGCATGTAACCCAGATAAATGAGTTCCATGACAATAACAGAAATTTCTGGAAAAGCTCAGCAGGTCTGGTAGCATCTGTGGAGAGAAATCCAAGTTAACATTTCAGGTCGAGCGACTGATTATCACAGATGCTGCCAGAGCTGCTGAACTTTTCCAGCAATTTCTGTTCTTGTTTCTGGTTTCCAGCATCTGCAGTCATTGTTTTTACCTATTAGTTTAATTTGGTCTCATGTTCGGCTCACCATGGGCCGATGGGCCTGTCCCTGTGATTCACTGTCCTATGTTCAATGATCCTCTGCTGGTACAGGGTAGTGGCAGCCTCAAGTAGACAAATGCACTTTGTAATTTTCAATACACCTCTCCAACCACTGAGCTGCACCAGCATGGAATAGTGGTGACGGCAAATTTCTGCTGATTGCATGATGCTCAGAGAAAGTTGTCAAATTTTACTTGTTTCTTTCAGCATATAGCCACTAGGGACACTTAATTTGGAGACGCTGCTGTTGGACAGGGGTGTACAAAGTTAAAAATCACACATCACCAGGTTATAATCCAACAGGTTTATTTGGAAGGTTTATTGACAATCACCTGATGAAGGAGCAGCGCTCCAAAAGCTAGTGCTTCCAAATAAACCTGTTGGACTATAACCAGGTACTCTTAAAACATTCACATTAAAAAATGAAGCAGATCTGAATACGGATAGACACAAGGAAGTAAACATTTGCAGAGATAAAGAAAATTCTCCTTAAATCAATTTGCACCATACTCAGAGTGAAATCACTGGCTTCTGCTAAAATTAATTTAATAACTTAAGATTGATAAATAGCCATGTTTGGGCTGTCAAAGCTGTAATGGTGGTACACAGGACAATAAGCTGTGAAGAGACAGAAAGAGACGAAACAAAGAGTATCTAAGTACTTTAACCAGAAGCTGCACTTGGAGGAAAAACCTTTAACATTTTTTATTGGATCCTTCACCAGATATCTGGGGCAGGATCAATTCTGTTTCAGTCTTGAATTGATCACAGAGGTTCACTCTTGCTCTGTCTGATTTGTGGAAATGCATAGGTTCGGCCTAACATAAATACGAGCTCAAATCAGAAGAATCGTCAGAAGTCACATGACATCAGGGTTATACTCCACCAGGTTTATTCTTCAAAGGGGCAGCACGCTGAAAACTTGTGATTTCAATAAATCTGTTGGAAGGGTCGGTTTGCGTGTTCTATGACTATAACCTGGTATCTTTTGACATTGTCCACTCCAGTCCAACACTGGCACCTCCACATCAGAGAAACCATGCCATCATGGGGTGGCATGATGGCTCAGTGGTTAGCACTGCTGCCTCACAGCGCCAAGGGACCCAGGTTCAATTCCAACCTCGGACAATTGTCTGTGTGGAGTTTGCATATTCTTCCTGTTTCTGTGTGGTTTTCCTCCAGGTGCTCTGGTTACCTCCCACAGTCCAAAGCTGTGCAGGTTAGGGTGAATTAGCCATGATCAATTGCCCATAGTGTTAGGTGCATTAGTCAGGGGTAAAAATAGGTTAGGGGACTGGGTCTGGGTGGGTTACTCTTCGGAGGGTCGGTGTGGACTTGTTGGGCTGAAGCGCCTGTTGCCATACTATGGAGAGTCTAATCTAATCTTTCTGGCATTGTATGGGGTTAATTTCCTGATTCTGAGATCCAGGGGTTAGTTACCTGCAAGATTCTTTCTCCCACTTGTACCACAGACATTATTGTCATCTTTCCACATTTGTTTCATTTGATGTTTTCCTAACTTACCTCCCACATGCAATCTGAGAGACTTCACTCCCAAGTAGCTGAGTAACCAGCTGCGGTTTGATCTCATCACCTTTTGTGCTGTGTCCAAGTTGTCCATAACTCCCAGCCCCGCAGGTAAAAACAGACCCGTCCTAGAAAGGAGATAACAGCTTGCATTTATAATGTAAGAACATCCAAACTAAGAGCCATTCAGCCCCTCAAGCCTGCTCCATTATTTAACACAAACATGGCTGATCTTATCTTGGCCCCACTCCACTTTCCTGTCCATTCTCCATAGCCTTTTAACCTGTTCCTGATTAAAAATGTCCATCTCTTCCATAAATTGACTCAAAGTCCCAGAATCCACTGCACTCTGGCGGAGTGAATTCCTCAGATTCACCATCCTTTGGGGGGAGTAATTTCTCCGCATCTGTGTTTTAGATCTGACACCCCTTATTCTAAAACTGTGACCTCTCATTGTAGATTGCCCAGATGAGGAAACGTCCTCTCCACATTACTTTCTCGATCCCCTTTAGCACCTTACAAACCTGAATTAGCTCTCCTCTTATCCTTCTACACTTTAAGGGTGCCTAGGCCTAAACTGCTCTTCATAAGACAAACCATCTATATCTGGACTGAATCTAGTGAACCTTCTCTGAGCTGCCTCCCCATGGAATTTACATCCATTTCTATAGCACCTTTAACAGGGGAACCTAACCAAGCAGTTTCACAGGAGCATTTATCAAACACAAACTGACTTTGAATTTTACTGGTACCTGAGGTAACAGGCTGGGAGGTAAGGACAGTCTAAATAACTGATGTGTATACTTAAAGGCCCGACTAGATGTTCTGAGATATAGAGAGTAGGCCAAAGAGAGGGAAGTCAACCCCGTGACCACAAAAACTGTCCCTTTCCCAGTTCGGGTTTCTCTGTTCCTTGACCCCTGAACTCACCTATCTATCTTCCCAAGTCACCTTCCGGCCTTCCAGTTGTTGAAATATTTTTTTTCCCAGGACTCTATTTGACATTTTCTTGAATGCTATATTTTGATTTCCAGGGGCTACCTTTTGGTTTTCAGGGGCTATTTTTTCATTTTCACTAAATCCTTTCTGGGGTGATGCAGTCATGTAGTAACATTGCCTTCTGTATTTTGGTTAATCTTTAGGCCAATTGGACCGATAGAAACAGAATTAAAATAATTCATTAACAGCCTCAATAATGACTTACCATAAGTCCCCTGACTTACCAAAGACCCTACAAATTAAAGCCACAGACCTGATGATAACAGCTGTTCTACTACAAGAGCCATATGGTAGGCCAGGCCCAGTGGCCTATGCCTCCAGGGTGCTACAGACCATGGAGCAAGGGTTTTCCATGCGCAACCGCCACCTCCTCACACTCTTTGGGTTTGAACCCACTGACCATACTAACTGAACACACCGCCGCCCCCCCCCCCACCCCGCCTTAAAGCTACAACACACAAGGAATGCACAATATTTAAATTGGTGCGAGACAAGAAATATAAGTTCGCAATAAAATATTTTTTCAAATGACTGATGCACTTCTGCACACAAAGAGCCATCACTCTAGACATGTTTCTAGTGGTCATAGATAAGTAGTTATGTGTGTATATCTAACACAGCCACTGCACCACAAGTAATCAACAGTATGTGAAACGCTTTAAGATGAGTTGAGATATGTAAATGCAAATCTTAATGAAATAAAACTGTTCAGTATTGTTCATTACAATAGTATGAATTACATTTTCTCCATATACTAACTCCTGAACTTATACAGCTTGGGACATCAGACTCATTAACAAGGCATTGATTACCTCAGCGACTTCACTTTCTCCTGTTCAGGTAGCTGAGTATTTCTTAGTTAAAAAGGTTAAAGGTTTGAAGTCAGTGAGGCAATTAACTCCTTGTAAATAAATGTGCAGTCTCTGACTTAAGAATAAATAAAAAATTGTTTTCACAGGTAAGAAGGTCAGTAACCATAAAAAAATTAAATAATTGGTAAAAGAGGTTTTTATTTTACACAGTGAGCTGTTATAATCTGCAATTAGAGTAGTGCTGGAAAAGCACAGCAGGTCAGGCAGCATCCGAGGAGCAAGAAAATCAACATTTCGGGCAAAAGCCCTTCATGAGGAATAGAGGCAGGGTGCCTGCAGAGTGGAGAGATAAATGAGAGGCAGGTGGGGGTGGGGAGAAATTAGCATAAAGCAACCATAGCTGTGGTAATGAGTCTGTTTCAGGACGTGGTTGAACAGCCTCAGGGCAGAGGAGATGACCTGGGGGTTACAGTGAGGGAGAGACTCACTGAGATTCTTGTAGAGAGAGGAGGAAAACTTCTTCAAGGCAGGCATCCTTGCAAGAGGATTCGCAGTAGGGTTAAAATCAACGAGGTAAAAACAAGGACTGCAGATGCTGGAAACCAGATTCTAGATTAGAGTGGTGCTGGAAAAGCACAGCAGGTCAGGCAGCATCTGAGGAGCAGGAAAATCGATGTTTCAGGCAAAACTGATAGTGCGAGGTAAGTGGATTCAATTGAAACTTTTAGAAGGGCAATTGAACAAACACCTGAAGGATGTAAACAGTTGCAGGGATATGGAGAAAGGATGGGAATGTGGGCAAAATAGACTGACTGGACTCTTTCTGTGTGAAGGGATTCTATGATTTCTTGGGATTTAAATAAATGTTGGGCTGAATGATCATCTCAGTGATGGTGGCCATGACACTACTATCAGTTGTCATAAAGACCCCATCTCGTGCTCACTCACATGTCCTTCAGGGAAGGATACTCCATCCTTACCTGGTCAGACTTACATGTGACTCCAGACCCACTGCCCTCTGAAAGAGGGAAATTAGAGACATGCAACACATGCTGGCTTCAACAATAATACCCACATTCCAAGAAAGAATAAAGAAAAATAAAGAAAAGCCTTCCCTAATAGTCTAGGGGTTAGGATTCGGTGCTTTCACTACTGCTGCCCGGGTTCGAATCCCGGTCAGGGAATGGGAATTCTGTTCTGCAAATTTATCCTGGTAACAGTGTTTCTGACTGATTTAGGGGGTGGCATGGTGGTTCAGTCATTAGCACTGCTGCCTCACAGTACCAGGCACCTAGGTTCGATTCCAGCCTCAGGCGACTATCTAAGTGGAGTTTGCACATTCTCCCCGTGTCTGCGTGGGTTTCCTCTGGGTGCTCCGGTTTCCCCCCACGATCCAAAGATCTGCAGGCTAGGCTGAATTGGCCATGTTAAATATCCATGGTATTCAGGAATATGTAAGAGGGTAAACATAGAGTAATAGGGTAGTGGAATGGGTCTGGGTGGGTTACCCTTCGGAGAGTCAGTGTGGACTTGTTGTGTTTCCACACTGTAGGGATTCTATAAGTCTTCTATGAAATTCCCTGATTTGTGGATACAAACCTTCCCCGGTGCAGACTTGGTCAAGGGATTCATTCAGGTTTTTCTTTGTTTTTTTAGGAATATTACAGGGTCAGATAGACTTTCACACAGGATGACCCCCTCATTCAAACTCATTATTTGCTCCCCCACTGCAAAAGTATGGACCTGAAATTTTGACACGATGTTGATGAATACATCATAAAGCAGAGTGCCCTGGTCTATTCACATAAATGAAAACACTGACTTAACCTTGATTTACAAATCCCCAAGGATCTGGAGCCAGTGTCTCAGAAGGACCTGAGCATTAACACCTCTGACCATCAGATAAGAACAATCTTGTTTGATAAATTATGCTGAAAAATATTTGAATGGATTTTGAGGTTTAACACTCTTGTCTCTTGTCTCTTGTGTCAGATGTTCATAGCTTGACCCCCATTACAAAGACTTGTGCACAGAATCGAAGCTGATTCTTCCCATGCATTGCTGAGAGATCTTGGCACCGTTGAAAGTTCTGTTGTTGTTGAGCTAATGAACAGATTCCAGACTAGAGAGCAAGTGTGCCTTTAAGACAATGATGTCATGATATGTGATGCTCCAGTATTCACCTTCAGTCACTCTCTCTGTGTAATGGTGTCAGTGTTGTGTGTGTTCAATAACTGGTGTATATAATGCACAATAACATCAGAATCCAGACTATGTACAAGTCTGTGATATTAGAGCAATGTGAATAGCTAGTGTGTTAATAAACTTCAAGATATCTGTCTCAACAAGAACCCAATCTTTATGGTAAATATTTAGAGAGGGAACAAATAGGGGAGCACTCAGATCATATCAAAAGGGCAGTGGTGTTTGACCCAAGAAACTACCTCAGTCTTTATGGCTGAGATGTTAAACCTAGACCCTGTTTGTCTCTCAGTTGGATGTAGAAAATCCTATGGCACTCTGTTGAAGAACTGTAAGGGTGTTATCACCAATGCACTGGCTAATATCTATTCCACAATCATCATCATGGTATTTGATCAGCTCATTTATCACATTGCTAATTGAGTATTGTTGATGAAAGCAACATGTTATCAAAGTTTTTCATCTTACACTCATTCTACATGTACAGGGGTGGCACAGTGACTCAGTGGTTAGCACTGCTGTCCCATAGCGCCAGGGACCCAGGTTCAATCCCACGCTTGGGTGACTGTCTGTGTGGAGTTTGCACATTCTCTCCACGTCCGTGTGGGTTTCCTCCAGGTGCTCCGGTTCCCTCCCATAGCCCAAAGATGTGCAGGTTATATGGATTAGCCCTGCTAAATTGCCCATTGTGTCCAGGGATGTGCAGGTTAGGGGGTTAGCTATGGGAAATGTGGGATTAAAGGGATAGGGCAGGAATGGGTTCATATAGGGATGCTCTTTGGAGGGTTGGTGTGGATTTGATGGGGTGAATGGCCTTCTCACACACTGCAGGGATTCTGTTTTTATGTGAGAATGCCAAATTACAAAAGGAGCTACAATTTACACTACATGAGGAAAGGGAAACAGATTAGTTGTAAAGTTATCCCTAAGTTGGAGAATGGAAAAAAATGTGTAGCTGTAACAGCTGCTCCTTATTTGAGGTATTTTAGTTGTTGGAGGTGGTTTCCTTGAATTCTAGGAGCAGTAATTACTGGTTTATATGCTGTTGCATTGTTTTGGAGAGAAAAAGGTCCAAACAACAGCACTTTTAAAAGGTAGAAAGACAGACAAAGGCAGCGAGCGCATGGTCTGTAAGGGAGAGAGAGAAAGAAACCCACACTGCTCCCTGACGCAGCAGTGAACCTGCGCAGTTACTGCCTTTGCTGTTTGAATTCATGTATCGCTGGACATTGGACCGTAGCACAAACAGCCAAGTTTCTGGTATCAAGACAGACCCTAATGTAATGAGGGGTATGTCGGGTTCCAAGTGATCGATTGTGTTAGGGGTCTCTCTGGTCAGAGGCATAGACAGGCGTTTCTGTGGCCAGCAGCAAAAAATCAGAATGGTGTGTTGTTTCCCTGGTGCCAGGATCAAGGATGTCTCAGAGAGGGTGCAGAATGTTCTCAAGGGGGAGAGGGGCCAGCAGGAGGTCATTGTCCACATTGGAATGAATGACATAGGAAGGGAAAAGGATGAAATTTTGAAGGGAGAATATAGAAAGTTAGGCAGGAATTTAAAAATTTGCTATCCTCGAGGGTAGTAATATCTGGATTATTCCTGGTGCTACGAGCTAGTGAGGGTAGGAATAGGAGGATAGAGCAGATGAATGTGTGGCTGAGGAGCTGGTGAATGGGAGATGGATTCACATTTTTGGGTCATTGGAATCTCTGCTGGGGTGGAAGTGACCTGTACAAAAGGATGGATTGCACCTGAATTGGAAGGGGACTAATATGCTGGCAGGGAGACTTGCTAGAACTGCTCAGGAGGATTTAAATAGTACGGAGAGTGGAGGTGAGTAGGACCAGGGAGATACTGAGGAAAGAGATCCATCTGAAGCAGGTACAGCTGAGTAAAGAAGCGAGTCAAACAGAAAGGGCAGGCAGGAACAAAGCCGAGAACAGGGTAGGGCTGACAAATTAAACTGCATTTACTTCAAGGCAGATGAACTCGGCATGGTTTGGAACATGGGACTGGGATATCATAGCAATTACAGAAACGTGGCTCAGGAATGGACAGGACCGGCAGCTTCCAGGGTACAAATGATACAGGAAGGATAGAAAGGGAGGCAAGGGAGGAAGGGGAGTGGTGTTTTTGATAAGGGGTAGAGTACAGCTGTATAGAGGGAGGATATTTCTGGAAATACATCCAGGGAAGTTATTTGGTGGAACTGAGAACTAAGAAAGGGATGGTCACCTTATTGGGATTGTATTATAGACCCCCCTAATAGTCAGCTGGAAATTGAGAAATAAATTTGTAAGGAGATCTCATAGAGTCATAGAGTCACAGAGATGTACAGCACGGAAACAGACCCTTCGGTCCAACTCGTCCATGCTGACCAGATATCCCAACCCAATCTAGTCCCACCTGCCAGCACCCTGCCCATATCCCTCCAAACCCTTCCTATTCATATACCCATCCAAATGCCTTTTAAATGTTGCAATTGTACCAGCCTCCACCACATCCTCTGGCAGCTCATTCCATACACGTATCACCCTCTGCGTGAAAAACTTGCCCCTTAAATCTCTTTTATATCTTTCCCCTCTCACCCTAAAACCATGCCCTCTAGTTCTGGACCCCCCCATCCCAGGGAAAAGACTGTCTATTTATCCTATCCATGCCCCTCATGATTTTATAAACCTCTATAAGGTCACCCCTCAGCCTCCAACACTCCAAGGAGAACAGCCCTAGACTATTCAACCTCTACCTACAGCTCTAATCCTCCAACCCTGGCAACATCCTTGTAAATCTTTTCTGAACCCTTTCAAGTTTCACAACTTCTTTCCGATAGGAAGGAGACCAGAATTGCACGCAGTATTTCAACAAACTAATATCCTGTACAGCCGCAACATGACCTCCCAACTCCTGTACTCAATACTCTGACTAATAAAGGAACGCATACCAAACGCCTCCTTCACTACCCTATCTATCTGTGACTCCACTTTCAAGGAGCTATGAACCTGCACTAAGGTCTCTTTGTTCAGCAACACTCCCTAGGATCTTACCATTAAGTGTATAAGTCCTGCTAAGATTTGCTTTCCCAAAATGCAGCACTTCGCATTTATCTAAATTAATCTGCCACTTCTCAGCCCATTGGCCCATCTGATCAAGATCCCGTTGTAATCTGAGGTAACCCTCTTCGCTGTCCACTACACCTCCAATTTTGTTGTGTCATGGAAAATTACCCATTTACTGTGAAATTAATTATCCATTTACTGTGAAATTTGAAAGAAATGCTTTCTTTTAACTTAATGCTGTATAAGTTAAACAATACTTTGATGAAGGCATGGATAGGATAAATAGACAAAATAGACCCTAGGATGGTGGAGTCCAGAACTAGAGGGCATTGGTTTAGGGTGAGAGGGGAAAAATATAAAAGGGACCTAAGGGCAACCTTTTCACACAGAGGGTGGTACGTGTATGGAATGAGCTGCTAGATGAAGTGGTGGAGGCTGGTATAATTTATAACATTTAAAAGATATCTGGATGGGTACTTGAATAAGAAGGGTTTAGAGGAATATGGGCCAAGTGCTGGCAAATGGGACGAGAACAGGTTGGGATATCTGGCTGGCATGGATGGGTTGGAGTGAAGGGTCTGTTTCTGTGCTGTACATCTCTATGACTGTATGACATGCAGTGTAAGTTGTTCTGCGCATCACTATTTGAGACACCCTGCTGTGCACGAATTGACTGCTGAATTTCCTGGGTTACTGTGCTTGCTGTTCATTAATTAGAAATGTCCTGAGGTCTGAAAAACTCCTTAGAAATTCAAATCTTTGCAAACCTTGAAGAAATTGCAATTTTACGATTAAAATTTGTCATATTCTCCAAGCAGACCTTAGTCAGCATGGCAGTGTGCTGTGCTCCACAGGAAATGTAGACTATCTTCTTCCACTCCAATAGCTTCACGTACGTGGGAAGAGGCCGAGCTGGGATAAACAAAAAGAAATATAAACTTTTATTCCTGTATTCCTGACACATTGGAATGTAAAACTGAAGCAATGCACAAATGCAAAAGGGACTTGGGGATAGTTGCCGAACAAAGGAACCTGAAGATTCTGGTTCACAGTTCCTTGAAAATGGAGTCACGGTTAGACGGGTCGGGAAGAAGGCGTTTGGTTACACTTGCCTTCTTCGGTCAGTGCATTGAGGATTGGAGCTGGGACGTCATCTTGTAGCTGTACAGGACATTGGTTCGGCCACTTTTACAATAACGTGTTCAATTCTGGTCGCCCCACTATAGGAAGGATTTGGTTTATTTATCTTCATGTGTTTTGTTACAAAATACAGTGAAAAGTGTTGCCTGGTGTCGCCACTCACAGCGAGGCCCAGCAAGGGCTCATGGTGGTGCCAAGAGAGGGGTGATTCTTGTTCCGGTGACCCGGTAAGGGGACTCATGGCTAGCTGCTCCAGTCCCATAACTTTGCTGCAAACTGCATGTTTTAAAATACACAAAGAAATATGGAGCATGAAGTAACTCCACAGGAGGCTGGTATCCTGTCACCCTTTACTTACATGTGTAGAATCCTTGACACTCATCCAGCTCCCTCAGAGCCAGCTCTTAGAGAGAACAGAAACTCTAACACTCCTGTTTATATCTGTCAGCCAGGGCTCCCTGACTGGATCAGTTTAACAGCTCCCATCAGGGAACTCATATTTTATGGAGTCCAGCTAGCTAACATTGTTATAATCACTAGAGGCCACAGTAGAAAATTGACTGTTCAGCAATAGGTACACAATGTACGTAGAGATACTAAACATCGCACTTTGCTCTAACAAACAATTAACTCTTAACTGCAATAATATTCTTGTCCATTCTCAGTGTTTCAGCTGCAGTTCTAAATTTTACCACCAGAGGGAGAGCTTTGTCGCTGTCAACACTAAAATAAATGATCCCCTTTATGAAGTGTAGCAGTAGCAACCACAACCTGCATTTATATAGCACCCTTAATGTAGTAAAACAAGACATGTCATAACAATAACTATCCAACCAATTTTGTTGCTGACACTCAAAAAGAGACACTAAAGCTGTTAACCAAACTTGGCTTTGAAGATGGAGCATCTTAAAGGGAGAAGAGGAGTGAGACAGAGGTTTGATGAGGGAATTACAGGTTGTGAGTCCCCAGCAGCTGAAGGAATCACCATAAAAGGCAGAACTGTTAGAGTCAGTGATAGTCAAGAGGCCAGAGTGAGAGAGGTGCAGAGATCTCAGAGCGTCGAAGGTCTGCTTGAGGTTACAGAGATAGGGAGATGTTAGGCCATGCATGGTTGGAAAACAAAGATCAGAATTTTATATGTGATATGTTGCCAGACAGGCAGCTAATGTAAAAGGTGAATGGGATGTGAGTATAAAGTAGGAACAGACTCGATGGGCTGAAGGGTCTTTTCTGTTGTTTGATTCTATATAAGCACACTTTGAGTACTGGTTTTAGTGGCAAGTTATCACAAAGATCCAGGGTGGAGACAGAAACTGGAAAACGATGAATGTGAGAGTAAAAAGGAAGGAGTGCGTTTTACTTACATTTGGTGTCATTGAGCCCCAATTGACCGCGATTATTTCTTCCCCAGCTGTACACTGCCCCAGACAGGGAGACAGCAAAGCTGTGAGCTCCACCTGCTGTAATCTGAGCCACGGGGATCGCCGTCAGTGTCTCCACACGCTGGGGTCTGAGGACACTGTGACCACTCTTGCCAAGGCCCAACTGGCCCCCAGTGTTCTGGCCCCACGCAAACACTTGACCATCTTTTAGCAAAATTCAAAGAGAAACAATTGTGCAGGTAACTCATTAAATAAAGACTCACTTCGACAAGAAAGTAACCAGCTTTACGAACATTTAAAAGGGATGCAAGGGACACAGAGGGTGGTGTGTGTATGGAATGAGCTGCCAAAGGAAGTGGTGGAGGCTGGTACAGTTATAACATTTTAAAAGGCATTTGGATGGGTATATGAATAAGAAGGGTTTGGAGGGATATGGGCCAAGTGTTGGCAAATGGGACTAGATTAACTTCGGATATCTAATTGCACAGACAGGTTGGATCGAAGGGTCTGTTTCTGTGCTGTACATCTCTATGACTCTAAACAGGAACAAGAGTAGGCCATTCAGCCCCTCAAGCTTATCCTGTGTTTCTATAACATCATGACTGATCTGCCATAAGCCTGTGTCCTCTTAGGTGTCAGCTCCTCATTGCTCTCAATGCCCCAATGTTTCAAAAATATGTTCACCTCCAGTTTATATATGATAACAGATGTAGCCTGCACAACTCTCCAGGATAGAGAATTCCAGATATGCACTACTCTCTGGGAGAAGAAATTCCGTTGCACCTCAGAGTGTCCCTTATTCTGGAGCTATGTCCCCAAGTCTGAGATTGCCCCAGTGGTGGAAACATCTTCTCAACATCGATCCTGTCACACCCCCTGGGAATCCTGTATGTTTCAATAAGGTCACCCCTCAGTCATCTAAACTCTCAAGAATAGCTGTCCTTGATAAATCAACCCCTTTATCCAGGAATCTGCCAAGAGAATCTCTTTTGAGCAGCCTCCAATGATAAGATCCAGAACAGTACTTGGTCATCCAAGTGCAGCCTCACCAACACCCTGTACAGCTACAGCAAGACTCCCTTTGTTTAAACTCCAAATCCCTAGCAATATAAGGCAAACTTCACCTGACTTTCCTCATTACTTGCTGCACCTGCATGCACAAGAACACCCAGATCCCTCAGCAGTGTTTCTCTCCATTTAAGTATTCTGCTTTTGACACTTCCTATCAAAATGCATGACCTCACACTTTGTGCATTGAACTCCATCTGCCAAGTCTTCGCCCACTCACTCTACTTACCTATACCCTCTTATAGATTTTTTACATCCTCATCACAACATACCCTCTGTCCCAAATTTTGCATTGTCTGCAAATTTGATACATTACACTCCGTCCCTTCCTCAACGTCGTTAATATAGAAAGGCGACCATATTGAAACATAAAAGGTTTGTGGAGGATTGACAGGTCAATACAGAAAGCTCTTTTCTCTTGTTGGGAGAGTCTAGAACCAGAAACATAATCTCAGAGTAAGGGGTCACCCATTTAAGACGGAGATGAGGAGGATTTTTTTTTCTCTCGGAGGGGAGTAAATCTGTGGTATCTTTACCGCAGAGGGCTGTTGTGGCTGGGTCATTAAGTATATTCAAGGCTGAGATCGATGTTTAATCAGTGAGGGAACCAAGAGTTATGGGGAAAAGGCAGGAAAGTGGACCTGAGGATTATCAGATCAGCATCGAATAGTGCGACAGACTTGATGGGCAGAATGGCCTACTCCTGCTCCTTCGTCTTATGGTCTAATATTCAATAATTGTTGGCTTTAATCTTTGTAATATTGTTGATTTGGAGATGGTCAACATATCAGTTGTGGTCAGTGGGTATCTCTCTAGCCTCTCAGCAGCAAGATAAAGTCCCCTACTCAGCATTTGTGAACGTGTTGAATCTAGGCTGATACTGTCAATCCAAGACTGAGAGAGTGCTACGCTGCTCCAGTCTCTACATTACAAGTGATGCTATTTCAGGAGTCTTTCATTTGCTGGAAAACATTTTGTGATATCTTGAGGCTGTGAAAGACGATATAAAATTTAAGTCTTTTTTTCTCTATTAACTCTACTTTCACCACCCTTTCAGGTTGTCCATTCCAGAGCAGAACAGCTCACTGAGAGCTAAAACATAATTCTCACCTCCCTTCTGGCTCTTTGGCCAATTACCTTAAACGTTGTGTCCCTCTGTTTACTGATCCACCTGTCACTTGAAACAGTGTGCCCTTATTTACTGCACGGAAACAGCTCTCTTTAAATCCACCCTTAGCCTTCTGTGTTCAAAGGAAAACAATCCCAGTTTCACCAGTAGCTGTGTATGACCTCCCCCACATGTCAGCACTGGGTATTATTCAGGGTAATTTTGTGAAATAGCACAGACCATCACAGCAGACAGCATGAGTCAGCGAATTCCTCAGTTTTGATCCTCCAAGCTCCAACCTCAGAAGAGTCCATGATAAAAATGATCCCACAATATACTGTCAGTAAAACCCAATGATGCAATGTCTACACTTCATTTCTATTCATTCATGGCACGAGGGTGTCACTAACTGGACCAGATTGTCCATCTCTAATTGATGTGGGGAGGTGATGGTGGGTTACAGTCAAGTTGGTGTAGATCGACCCACTGTAATGTTTGGAGATGTAGTTTAGCAAACATTTCCTCATCGGCAGTATGGAAGTTGTGTGTGGGATCACTGTTCAGCAAGTAGGATAAATAAAATTGTAGTGATCTACGAGTCTGCACAAAACAGATGTTACAACAATGTCACATCCTTGATCAAAGGTTCAAAATGAGATTCATTCGGGGGTTGAAGGGAGACAATGTTCCATACAATTATTGTTTTTATCTATGTTTCGGGCAAAAGGAAGGGCCGATGAAAGACTTATGCCCGAAACATTGATTCTCCTACTCCTCAGATGCTGCCTGACCTGCTGTGATTTTCCAGCACCACACTCTCGACTGTAACCTCCAGCATCTGCAGTCCTCGCTTTTACTTATTATCTTTATCTGTCAATCCCTAATTTCCCTAAATTGTTTGTAGGCTCATTTCAGCGGGTTGTTAATAGGCAACCACATTGCTATGGGTCTGGAGTCACGTGTAGGCCAGACCAGGTCAGATTGGCAGATTTCCCTCCCTAAAGGATAGAATTGAAACAGATAGGTTTTTATAATAACCAACCATAAGACCAAAAGGTGTAGGAGCCGAAATAGGCCATTCAGTCCATCGAGTCTGCTATCCCATTCAGCGAGGTTATGGTTAAGCTGGTCTTTCTCAGCTCCACTTTCCTGTCTTTTCCCTTGGCTCCCTTTCTAATTAAAAATCTCTCTGTCTCAACCTTGAATGTACTTAACAACCCAATCTTAACAGCCCTCTGCGGTAAACAATTCCATGGATTCATCATCCTCTGAGAGAAGGAATTCCTCCTCATCTCTGCCTTAAATGTCTGACATCTGATTCTAAGATTCTGCCCTCAGGTCCTAGACTCCCCATAAGGGGAAACAACTTATTCACATCTAACCCATCAAGGTCTCTAACAATCTTGAATGTTTCAATGAGATTGCCTCTCATTTTTCTAAACTCCAATGAGAGCAGATCCAATCTATTCAACCTCTCCTTATGAGACAGATGCTCCATAGGATCAGTCCTAATTCCTGATGAAGGGTTTATGCCTGAAACATTGATTCTCCTGCTCCTCGGATGCTGCCTGACCTGCTGTGCTTTTCCAGCACCACACTCTCACCTCGATAGGATCAGTGTGGTGAACCTTCTCTGGAATGCCTCCAATCCCAGTCTATATTCCACAGATAAGGGGACCAAAAATATTCACAGTATTCCAGCTGTGGGCTGCTTAGTGCCTTGCATAGTTGCAACAAAACCTCCCTACATTTATGCTCTATTCCCTTTTGACAATCTGCTATGCCTGCTGAATTTGTATGATAGGTTTTTGAGATTTATGCATAAGGACTGCCAAATACCTCTCGTTGTTGTGAATTGCAAATAGTTAGTATACAGGCACAGCAAGTAATTAGGAGAGCTAATAGAATGTAATCACTTGCCCACAAGGGAAATTTGGATACAAAACTTGGGAGTAAAAACAGAAAATGCTGGAGATACTCAGCAGGTCTGGCAGCATCTGTGGAGAAATAAATAGAGTTAACATTTTGAGTCTGATATGACTTCTTGGAGAGGGAATTCCAGGATTTTGACCCAGCGGCAGTGAAGGAACGGTGATATATTTCCAAGTCAGGATGGTGAGTGGCTTGGAGAGGAACTTGCAGGGGGTGGTGTTCCCATGTATCTGCTGTCCTTGTCCCTTGAGATGGAAGTGGTCGTGTGTTTAGAAGGTGCTGTCTGATTGGTGAGTGAATTTTGTCATTTATACACACTGCTGCCATATACTTTCTTCCAGATGCTCTTACCTTTGCACAGAGCCAGTGAGTGATTGTTCCCACAGGCAACCTGAATAACGCACTTTCCTGCTAAGGTGCTCAGTTGCCTACATAAGTAAATAAAACCACTCATTAATGACCAAGCCAAAGACTTCATTTCAAAGCTACATTCTACATGAATAGCATCAGCAATGAGACCTGTATTCTAGCTCATTCATTTGGCAAACTCTCTCCCATGTTTATTGGACCCTGATTAAGCAATGCGTTGATTTTAAAATTCTTATCCTTTATGTTCAAACTCCTCGTGACCTCACCCCCTGCTTGCCTACAGTCCTGCAATTCATCTAGAGTCATATCTCTTCCCTCAAGCTCATCCCTGATGTTAGTCATCCTTCCGTTTGGAGCTATACCTTCACCTGCTTGTAATCTAACTCCTGGATTTCCATCTCTTCCTCTCCACTTCTCTCTCCTCATGTAGCATGCTACTTTGAATTTATCTTTCCCACTAAACACAGTCCTAATGTAGCCCTCAATAAATTTTATTTAGTATACAAGAACCATGGTAAAGGTATTAAGGAAAATGTGCTAAAGGCAAGTATTTTCCAATGCCACATTCTCGATGATGGATCTCATTGAACGGCAGAACAGGCCTCAAGGGCTGAATAACCTACTTCTGTTCCTATGTTTCTGTAATCTTCTCTGTAGGAAGAATATGGCAAGACAATATAAAATAAGGATGCAATTTTAAAGAATTGCAAGAGAGACCTGAGTGTGTTTGTATATAAAGTACTAAAGGTGTCAGGCAGATGGAGATAGCAGCCATGCTTACATTATTCTGTGCTTTACTGGCAGGGATATAGAATCTGGATGTAGGCTTGCTCACTGCGTTGGAAGGTTCATTTTCAGACGTTTCGTCACCATACTAAATAACATCTTCAGTGAGCCTCCGGATGAAGCTTTGGAGTCTTCATCCACTGACTCACTGATGATGTTTCTCAGTATGGTGACGAAACATCTGAAAATGAACCTTCCAGCTCAGCAAACAACCAGAACCTCAACCTGAGCTACAAATCTTCTCAAAGCTCGCTAGGGATATAGAATAGAGGAACAAGGAGGGATTTTTAAAAAATTCATTATAGAAATGTATATCACAGGCTAGGCCAGCATTTATTTTCCATTCCTAATTGCCCCATTGCTGAGGTTTAGAGTCCCAACCATGAATTCAGGGTCATCATCTTAATTCCAGATATTTATTTAATTCAAATTCCATAATTAGCCGTGGTGGGATTCAAACCTGGGTCCTCAAAACATTACCTGGGGTCTCTGGATTACCAGCCCAGCAGTAATATCACTAGGTCATCGCCTCCCCTGTTAAACTTATACAAGTTCATATATGCAGAACATACACAAGACAGTATGTACTACATATGCTGAACTTATACAGGATACTACTTAGACCATAATAACAACGTTGTGATGCTGTGTGAGCCCCTTTGAAATGCTTTATTACATTTTAAAGACCCTGAAGAGCTGGAAGGACAAACAGATACAGAATGTCGAAACATCAGGCAGGAAACAGTGGGGAAGATGGAAATGTAATGTCAAAGGGGTGATCCTGATTGGTTGCATCCTCATTGTCACCGAGTACTAGGAAATGTCTGAGCACAGGTAACGGGAATCTGGCCAAGGAAGTTCCATGTGTACAACAGACCCTGACTAATCTTCCTCTGTGTAATTGGCTGAAGCGATCCATTCAAAAACATGAGATATTCCTTTAAGTGTTCCTAATTGACGTTTTGCCCTTTTAAGAATATAGAAGGTATATGGAAACTAGAGGAGAAACATTCTGACCCATGAGCCTGTTCTCCTGTCAGTCAATGAGATCCAGGTAGCTCTGTAAGTGAACTCTATTGCTGTGGGTCTGGAGTCACAAGTCAACCAGACCATGCAAGGCCCGAAGTTTCCTTCTCTAAAGGGAATATATGAACAATTGACAACAGTTTCATGGTCATCATTTAAAAATTGAAACAAATTTCATCATCTCCCATGATGGGATTTGAACCAAGGTCCCCAGGATGCTGGATTAATACTACTGGGCCATTGCCTTCCTTTTTGGTTAACTTTTGAGTTTATGGCCTTGGTATAGATGGAAGTGATGGTGAAGTGGTAATGTCACTAGACTAGGAGCCCAGAGATTAAGGCTCATGTTTTGGGCACTTGGGTTCATAAGAGATCTGATGGAATTTAATCACAATTAATAAAACTAGTATATCAAACCAGGCTTAGTAATTGTGACCATGAACCTATCAGTGACTATTGTAAAAACCCCATCTGATTCAGGAATACCCTTAGGGAGGGAAATCCTTATCCAGCCTGGCTGACATATGACTCCAGACCCACAACAATGGGGTTAACTCTTCAGCAAGGCACTCAGGGTCATTAGGGACCAGCATCAAACATTGACCTTGTCAGGGATGTCCAGATCCCGGCAAAGAAAATTCTGCCAATGGCTGTTTAATGATGCTTGTACCAAATCTCCAATTCCAGCTTTTCACCACTTTAGAAATTCACAGGGGTATCCACTCCAGGTTCAATGTGGATAGATAATCTCATTTCTCTACATTAAAATCTTTGATTCAGGATTAAATCCTATTTAATTTATTTTTGCCATAAAAGGGAGTATTGAACATAGAACGTTACAGTGCAGTACAGGCCCTTCAGCCCTCGATGTTGTGCCAACCTGTGAAACCAATCTGAAGCTCACCTAAACTACACAATTCCATTCTCATCTATGTATTTATCCAATGACTATTTAAGTGCTGTTAAAGTTGGTGAGTCTACTACTGTTACCACTCTCTGATTAATAAACCTATCTCTGACATCTGTCCTATATCCATCACCCCTCAATTTAAAGCAATCACCATCCGAGGAAAAAGGCTCTTGCTGTCCACCCTATCTAGTCCTCTGATCATCTTGAGTGTCTCTATTAAGTCACCTCCTCACCTTCTTCTCTCTAATGAAAACAGCACAGCCTGTGGCACTATTTCTAAAACTACCAGGCACAGGAAGAGAAGCAGGGAGCTTTAAATGTAATAAAATTCAGAGCGAGGAAAAGCTCATTTCACCCAGAGGTGTCTATGCAGATTCTCTCATGACCAGCCCACCTGATACAGCCTGATTCAGGGCAGGAATAAAAGTGAGTACTGTTCAAACACAAGATTCCTTGTCCCCTACAGCTAACATGATACTTACCTTGGCTCTGTGATTTTGAAAGCTTTTGCGAAACTTCTTTTCTTCTTGTTTTGTAGTCTACTGAAAAACACATCTCCTCCTTCAGAAACATAGACAATATGTGCTGCTCCACTGTCCACGGAGTGAATCTTCAGCTTTTTCAATCCATTAACCAGCTCTGTGCAGAAAAGAAGAGAAAATAATCAGAAAAGAAGGGAAAAGAAATAAGAACCACAGGAAATGGAACATTGAACAAGCCTGAGATTCATTAGATTTGGACCAGGATGTAAGAAAATACTTAAATATCTTCTCAAACTGTGCTCAATATTAACCTTTAGCTTTGCCTGATAAATGGATCTCTGTTAATAGAAAGAAAGTTTAGTCATTAGACAGTATTATGTCATTTTTAATTAATTCACTGAGGAATGGTCAGGTTGAACTGTGAACCCAATAAAAAGACATTTCAGTAATTAGTTTACATCAGGGTCAACCAGAGAGCACATCTGTGAAAAACGTCATCCTTTTTAGAAAGAGGTCACTGCAAGGCCTTCAAACTGAAGTTGGTACAAAGTCACAAACTCGCGGCTGAACCCTCCTTGTTCAGGAGGCCTTGAGAAATCAATGACCTGAAAAAGAGCAATATGGCAGTGTCATCACCTCACAGCTGGGCACTTTAAAATGTCAAGCTCATCGAACCTTCCACCTCATGGAGTCACTGGTCCATACATCGACTGGAGATTGATGAGTGATGTCCCACTATTTGGACTCATAGAATCATAGAGGTTCAAAGTTTGGGAGAAGATTTGTAGCTCAGGTGCTCATTGTTGTGGTTCTGTTGCAACACAAATTCCCAGCTCGGCGAACAGAACCACAGCAATCATAGAGGTGTTCAGCACAGAAACAGATACTTCGGTTCAACTCGTCCATGCCAACCAGATATCCTAAATTAATCTAATCATGTTTGCCAGCATTTGGCCCTTATCCCTGTAAACCCTTCCTATTCATATACCCATCCAAATGCTTTTTAAATGTTGTAATTGTACCAGCCTCCACCACTTCCTCTGGCAGCTCAATCCATACACGTACCACCCTCTGTGTGAACAAATTGCCTCTTAGGTCCCTTTTAAACCTTTCCCCTCTCACCTTAATTTCACTGATCCACTCAGTCTGGTTGGTCTTTGGTTGAGCCAACTCAACACTAGGCTGCCCACCTCCCCTGACTCCAGTGTGAACCTATATATCACTGATATATATATCACCCCTACACTCACTCATCTACAGCAGTTCCCAGTTGGACAATGCATCGGTTCTAAATTCATCATCTTTGTTTTCAAATTCCTGCAAAGCTTCACCCTCCCTCTCTCTGTACCCACCACCAACCCAGTGACTCTGGAAGATGCTCCTCCACTTATGGATTCCTATGCATCCTTAATTTTTATCCCTCCACCATTGATGGCTGTGGCATTAGCTGCTGAAGTTGGAAACTCTGAAATTCCCTCTCAGCACCTCTTCACGTGGTGAAATCTTGCCTTTAAGAAAACACTTTAAAATCTTCCAAATCAAATTTTGGTTATCCGGCCTAATATCTCCTTTAGTATCAACACTTCCTTCGGTAAATGCTCCTGTGAAGCATCTGGTAATATTATGCTATTAAAGGTGCTATGTAAATGCAAGTAAATGCTGTTAGTCAGTAAGTTCCTTTCATTTATACCTAATTCTCACAACCATCATGCACTCCAACATGGCCATGGATAAATACAGAAAAATATGTTTGAAAGGGTTTATATTGTGTTCTCAAAGACCTGGAAAAGGAAACATTTGTGGAACAGTGGAGTGGGTCTAATTGGATAAATATTTCAAAGAGGCAGGGTCAGGAGAGGGTGGGCTCAATGGTCTACTCTATATTTTATTATTCTGTGATGTTAAAATGCAGCCAATTGCCTTGGAATATACATGATGCAATAAATCAGACCAGTTGCATCAGCCCACGTCAATTGTCTCACAGCTCTCTCTGCCAAAGCCACAACAAATCGTCAAATATTTTAAAGACTGAGTGCTAAAAGGGAGTCGAAGGGCAGGGGGAGGGCATAACCAGATGATCTGTATCCTGCCCTGTTCAGTAACCTCTCCCTGTCTGTTCTTCCTCTTAGCCATGATGTGGAGATGCCCTCTCTAACTCCTCCTCAGATAGTTTACTTGCTGACCTTCTGCTTTGGTTCCCATCTCCCTGCCACACTAATTTAAACCCTCCTAAATGGCACCAGCAAACCTCCCTGCCAGGATTTTGGTGCCCCTCCAGTTTAGGTGTAACCTGTCCTTTCTGCACAGGTCCCAGCTGCCCTGGAAGACACCTCAGTGACCCACACACCTGAAACCCTCCCTCCTACACACCAGCACAGTGCAAGGTGGCTCAGTTGCTGCCTCACAGTGCCAGGGACCCAGGTTCAATTCCAGCCTCAGGTGACTGTGCAGAGTTTGCACATTCTCCTTGTGTCTGTGTGTGTTTCCTGTGGGTGTTCTGTTCTGGTTTCTTCCCATGGTCTAAAGATAGTGGGTTAGCCATGGGAAATGCAGAGGTAGGGTGGGATGCTCTTCAGAGGGTCAGTATGGGCCAAATGGCCTGTTCCCATAGTGTAGAGGTTCTACTATTCTACACAGTAGCTCTTTAACCATATGTCTAACTATACTATCTTCCTATTTTTAGCCTCACTGGCACTTAGTACAGGGAGTAATCCCAAGATGTGCATTTTAACTTCCTACTAACATCCTGAGCTCCTTTTGTGGGGCCTCATCTCTCTTCCTGCTGATGTCAATAAGTACCAATGTGCGCCATGACCCCTGAATGCTCACCCTCCCTTTTGAGAATATTCCCATGCCTGCACGTAACATCCCTGACCCTGACAGTATGGAGGCAATATACCATCCTGGAGTCTCTCTGTGACCACAGAAACACCCAGCTGTGGCCCCTGACTATAGAGTCTCTGATTATTACTGCTCTACTGCACATTGACCTTCCTTGCTGTATAGCACAGTGGTGCTACTGCTCTGGTCACTGCTGTCAATATCCCCTCGATAGGCAAGCCTTCCCCAGGATGGTACCTTGTTGGTGAGGGCAAGAGCCACAGGATTCTCCTGCACGGTCTGCCTGCTCCTCCTGGTGGTCACCCATCTGTCTGCCTGAACCTTGGGTGTGACCATGTCTCTGTCTACGATATTTTCCACCTCCTGCCTGTTCCTGAGTGAGTCCAATTGCCACTCCAGCTGATCCCTGTGTGTCTGACAGGAGCTGCTATTGGACACACTTCCTGCAGATGTCATTGTCAGGGATTAGATTAGATTCCCGACAGTGTGGAAACAGGCCCTTTGGCCCAACAAATTCACACTGACCCTCCAAAGAATAACCCACTCAGACCCATTTCCCTCTGACTAGTGCACCTAACACTATGGGCAATTTAGCATGGTCAATTCACCTAACCTGCACATCTTAGGTCTGTGGGAGGAAACTGGAGCACCCGGAGGAAACCCACACAGACACAGGGAGAATGTGCAAACTCCACACAGACAGTTGCCCGAGGCTGGAATCGAACCTGGGACCCTGGCGCTGTGAGGCAGCAGCGGCCTGATTTCCCACATTGTACAGGGGAACTATATTATCCCACTGACTGCCAATTTTACCCTCTAACAACTATATCATTAAAAATAAGTTTCTAATAAATTAGTCTATAGCTACTAATAGATTCTCATTGAAAAAATACTAAATACATTATTCTGGAAACAACAGTCTCGGCACAACTATAGATACCAGTGCCGTTACTAATCTACTATGAATCTAAATCCCATTACTTCAAAACCTTAGAGATGCCTGGAGGAAGAACACCTCATCTTCTACCTTAGGACCCTCCAACCATGCGGGATCAATGTAGATTTCACCAGTTTCCTCATATCCCCTTCCCCAACCTTATCCCAGTCCCAACCTTCCAACTCGGCACCGCCCTCATGACCTATCCTACCTGTCCATCTTCCTTCCCACCTATCCGCTCCACCCTCCTCTCTGACCTATCACCTTTACCCCCACCTCAATCTACCTAGAGCACTCCCAGCTACCTTCACCCCAGCCCCACCCTCCTCCCATTTATCTCTCAGCCCCCTTGGCTCACAACCTCATTCCTAATTGGCTTTTGCCCAAAATGTTAATTCTCCTGCTCCTCGGATGCTGCCTGACCTGCTGTGCTTTTCCAGCACCACACTCTCAAGTCTATATCCCTCTAAACCCTTCCTTTTCATATACCTGACCAAATGTCTTAGAAATATTGTACCTGCATCTCGTATTTCCTTTGCCAGCTCATTCCAAATACAAACCACCTTCTGTGTGAAAAGGTTGCCCTCAGTTATGGGTATGGAAAGGTGAATGGAAACTGAAGCTAAGAAGCTTGGGGGGGAGGCGAGGATATGAGGAAACTGGTGAAATCCACATTGATCCCGTGTAGTTGGAGGGTCCTAAGGCAGAAGATGAGGTGTTCTTCCTCCAGGCATCGGGTGGTTAGGGTATGGTGATGGAGGAGGCCCAGGACCTGCATGTCTTCGGCAGAGTGGGAGGGGGAATTAAAATGTCCGAAAAGTCAGCTTTGAACTTGTGATGTGCAGCTGCTCCCACACTCCCACCCCACGTTAGGGATCAAGGTCCCATTCCCATTTATGAGTTTATTTCCAAGAATCTATCTAATTCCCTTTCTGTTAAATATATGCCCACCACCTTTTCAGAATCATTGCATAAAAAAGATCTCCTCATCTCTCTCTCTCTCTCCTGCTCTTTCACCATATATCTGTCTCATCTGGTTACCCGCTGTCCTATTGGTGGGAACAGTTTCTCCTCATTCACTCTATTGAAGCTCTTCCTGATTTTGGACCTGCCTGTTAACCTTCTCTGCTCCAAAGGGAACAATCCCAGTTTCCCCAGTCTCCATACCCCTCCCCCTAGTACCATTCTGTATGGCAGTTACTTTATAGAATCAGAGAATTTTACAGTACCGAAGGAGGCCATTCAACCCATCATGTCCATACAAGCTTCCAAAGAACTACCCGGCTAGTCCCATTCTCTAGCGCTATCTCCATAGCTCTCTAAATCCATCCATTTCAAATATATATCCAGCTCTCTTTTGAAACCTTTTCTAGAATCTGCCTCCCCCACTCTCCCAGGCAGTGCATTCCAAATCCTAACAACTCTCTGAATAGAAAAGCTTCTTCTCATTTAACCACTAGCTCTCTTGCTGACAACCTTCACCTCTAGTTATTGACATAATGACGAGTGGAAACAGACTATCCCCCTTTACCCTGTCAAAATTGTTCATAATTTTGTAAACCTCAATAAGGTCACCTGTTGATCTACTCTGTTCCAAGGACAATAAGCCCAATGTCTCTAATCTTTCCTTGTATCTAGAATCCTTCATTCCTGGGATAATTATAGTAATTCATTTGCATTCCTTCAGGGCTTTAATATCCTTCCATAAATATGGTGTACAGAGCTGAACATAATACACCAAATGTGGTTTGACCAATGATTTGTAGAGGTGTAGCATTAATTTCTTGCTTTTATACTCTATGCCTCTGTTTATAGACACAAGGATCCTTCTTAACAACGTTGATCAGTTTTACAATCCAACTTTGGGAGTCTAAGTTAAAATAATGAAACAGTGACAGGTAACTTCAAAGAAAACCATTTAATACGTGAATATAAAAATGTATTTTTTAAATTCCATTTATTAATAAGATATGGGTGTCCCTGGCTAGGCCAACAATTATTGCCCATCCGTAATGGCCCAGAGAGCAGTTGAGAATCAATCACATTGCTGTGGGTCTCGAGTCACATGTTGGCCAGACTGGGTAAGGACAGCGGATTTCCTTCCCTGAAGGACATCTTTGAACCAAATGGTCTTTTTTAATGACAATTGACAGAGGTCAGAGCTGTCCCCGGGATATGAATGGGATCCATTTTTGAGTGCATTCTTAAGTCAATTTGTTTCGTAAGTTGGAATATTGTGCTGGACAATATAAAATAGCCGTTTGTATGCATGAGGAAACATTTGCATATCAGATTTTAAAAATTAATATTAATATACCTCTGAGTGGGTGATAGCCTAATGGATTGCTGGACTCTTAATCCAGAGACTTGGGTAATGTTCTGGGCACCTGGGTTTGAATCCTCCCCTGGCAGATAGTAAAATTTGAATTCAATATAACATAAGGTTGGGGAACAAGAGTCTAATGATGAGCAGAAAATCATTACTGAGTGTCAGGGAAAACCCATCTGGTTCACGAGTGCCCTTCAAGGAAGGAAACTGCCATCCTCACCCAGTCTGGCCTATATGTGACTCCAGACCTACAGCAATGTGGTTGACTCTTAACTGCTCTCTGGGCAATGAGGGAGATAGACAATAAATGCTGACCCAGCCAGTGACACCATCATCCTGAGAATGAATTTTTTAAAATGTGTAAGTCCAGGACCCCTGGTCGCCATTAAGTGAGGTTCAGTTCCAGATTTTTATGGAATTCAAATTTCACCATCTACTCTGGAGGTGTGGCTGAACCCCCAGCTTGCTCTCCTATTGCCAACCATTAACCTAGGATTCTGGACTCCTAGTCCAATGACTCTAGCACTACACCTCCCCTAATTTGAAACACAAAAATTAATATTTCGGTCTGACTGCACAGATTTTGCGCAAATGATAAATCTAGAAATAAAATTATCTGCACATCTTGAAAACTTTCATCACTGTGTTACTCAGGTTGGCATAATCTGCTGTCTTTCTCAAGCAGAAAAGTTTCCACTTAGCAGCACAGTTCCCTTCAGAGAATCGAAACTGAAAGTGAATCTAAGGGCAGGGAGGAAATCAAAGCTCAAAGCTCAAAATCGAAACTCACTTCAAATAACTATATCTGACAAAAACACCATGGCTGGTTCTGCACAGACACATGAGGCACCCTCCTGGCAGGTTTTGGTAATTAATGAGTGAGTCTCCTTTTAAACGTTTGATTGTTTGAATGTGGTCAAGTGTGGAAACGTGTATTAATCTCATTTGAAGACAGTTCAAGCATTTATTTCAAAGCAATTTGCATTAGTCTGCTCCCACTAATCCCCAAGCCTGAAGCAAATGACCAGTAACCCAGACTTGTACTCTTATTTTGGATGTTACTCATTTATTTGCCAAAAAACAGAAAGAACTGCAGATGCTGGAAATCTGAAACAAAAACCGAAATTGCTGGAAGAGCTCAGCAGGTCTGACAGCATCTGTGGAGAGAAATCAGAGTTAACGTTTCGGGTTGAGCGACTCTTCCTCAGAACATTTATCTACCAATTGATTAATTAAACAGATCAGTTTGTCAATTTTCAATATAACAAAAACTTTTCACTTTGACGATCGCTGACTATGGGAAGAATATTCGCACAATTTCTTATTTAAATCAATCCCAAACCATGTGAACCCAGTTGGACATTGACTGTTATTACTGGTATTATTAATGACAGACTGCACTTTGCAATTCTGATAAAGATTGAACTATTTTACAAGCTGCTTATAGAGGCATTGAGAGAGGACAGACAATTTAAATTAGTTAATTTCACTAGAAAGATGGCTAGTATATGAATGATGACTGAATGACTCTCTTTGGTGTTATGAACTTTATCAATCTCAGTACCCACAAGTTAATTTTTCTAATTCCCTGTGACGGGATTCACAAGGAATTAGGATAATTATTGTGTCTGCATTTTCAATGCATACAGTAATCCATTAATGAGATTAATCCCCATAGTTTTCTGGTATTTTAATTCATTTTATAGATTTCAGATGCATAACTGGGCAAAATAATCTGATAGAAACCAAACGTATTTAATTTTCTGATTTTGTGAATTCTGCTTGAATTGATAAAAGAGTTTCATAGAACACTTTCCACAAGATTCCTCAGGTGTATATAGGTCAATAGAAGCATTAAATCTCTAGCTATTTCCTCACTTACCTGGCTGCACTCTCTGTTTCTGGTCATGAAACAAAATGTAAACTCTGCCATCCTTCAATAAATAGACAGTGAATCGAGCTCTGCAGCTGATCTCCACAATCTGCTCATCCTTGAAGATTTCATTCGAAGGGTTAGCTTGTGACAATACCCCATCCATGTCGGTCTCTGGCTTCACTTGCCTGTTCCGTGACTGCACGCAGTGTAACATGCTTCCCCCACAGAGTTGCATCTCTGCTTTGAGTGCAGTGCTGGAGTTTGCAGTTTCATTTCCTGCTCAACAAAGTATTTAACTTGGCTGAGATCCAGTGTCTTGCTGAATACACCAATCAAATAAAAATTACATAATTTGGACGCATGAACTGACACAACTCTTGACAATGCTCAAAGGAATGGAAAACAAGTAGAAAGATGCAATGTCTGAGAAACAACAACTTGCTTACTCACAGCAAGTTCCACAAAGATCCATAAAATAAACAGGGTTAGAGTCAGGGTTAGGGTTAGTATTATTGTTAGTGTTAGGGTTAGGGTTAGTGTTAGGATTATGGTTAGTGTTAGTGTTAGGGTTAGGGTTAGTGTTAGTGTTAGGGTTTGGGTTAGTGTTAGGGTTAGGGTTAGGGTTAAAGTTGGGTTAAGGTTAGGGTTAGGATTAGGGTTAGCATTAGGGTTAGCCTGCATGTGTGCGATAAGGTTAGGGTTAGGGTTAGGGTTAGGGTTAAAGTTAGGTTAAGGTTAGGATTTGGATTAGGGTTAGCATGAGGGTTAGCCTGCATGTGTGCAGTGTTTTTTATGACCGTCATGTGTGTCCAAGTGCTTGTTTAATATAGGAAACCCAAAAGTCAATTTACGCACAGCAAGCTCTCATGATGTGAAGTGTGATGATGACCAGGAGATCAATATTTTCTGACATTGATTGAGGATAAGAATTGAGTAACTCCATGTTTCCTCTTTGAACTAATGCCGTGGATCATTTGCACTCACACATGCAGGATTGCACCAATAGCATCTCATACGCGTGAAGGCACTGCAGTGCAGCACTCCCTCAGAACTGTATGCGGTCTCAGTCTGAGCTGATGTCCTGGAGGAGAATCTTGTGTCTGGAATTTTGCAGCTCCGAAGTAAGACTGCCACCAACTGAATCAAGGCTAACATGCTATGTGTGAACAGAACATCTGACAATGCAGCACTTTCTCGGGAATTTACAGGAAATGTCAGCCTGGAGAGTGTAGCTATCTCAAGTGAAGAACCTGGTACCTCTTTTTTACTCATGTGACATAGGCATCACTGGCTGGGCCAGCATTTATTGCCCATCCAATGTGCCCTTGTGAAGATGGGGTGAGCTGCTTTCTTGACCCGCTGTGGTCCATGTGCTGTAGGGTGACCCACAAATGCCGTTAGGGTGGGAATTCCAGGATTCTGACCCAGTGACTCTGAAGGAACAGCGATATATTTCCAAATCAGGATGAGTGACTTGGAGGAGATTTTGCAGGCGATAGTGTTTCCATATATCTGCTACCCCATCCTTCTAGATGGAAAGGGTTATCTAGGGATCTTTGCTGGACTGTGTGCATCTTGTAGATAGTATGCACTATAGTTACTGAGCATCAGTGGTGGAGGGATTGCATGTTTATGGGAATGATATCAACCAAGTGGGTTGCTTTGTCCTGGATGGTGTCCAGCTTCTTGAGTGATGTTGGAGCTGCACCCATCCAGGCAAATGGGGAGTATTCCATCACACTCCTGACAGAAAACTATAGATGCTGGAGATCTGAAATATAAACAGAAATTGCTGGTGAAACTCCTCAGAGACCGTGTGAAGAGTTCTGATGGAGAGTTACAAGACTCGAAATGTTAACTCTGCTTTCTCCCCACAGATGCTGCCAGACCTGCTGAGTTTCTCCATGAGTTTCTGTTTTCATTTCAGATGGTAGACAGACTTTAGGGAGTCAGGAGGTGGGTTACTTGTGGCAGTATTCTGAGCCTCAGATTTGCTCTTGTAAGCTCTGTGTTTATGTGGTGAGTCCAGTTGAGTTTCTGGTCAATGGTAACCTTCAGAATGTTGACAGTTGGGGGTTCAGTGGTGGCAACACCCAAAGGCAGGACAGACACGGTAGATGTGCCCACCTCACTCTAAAGACTTAGTGAGTACCAAATGCTCCATCTCCACAGAAGAACTCTTTTTACAATTAAGGTAATAAAGGAGCAGCACTCCGAAAACTTGTGATTTTAAATGAACCTGTTGGATTATAACCTGGTGTTGTGTGACTTCTGACTTGGTCCACTTCAAGTCAATACTGGAACCTCCCCACCATAAAAGTGCAGTAAACGGGGGAGATAAAGAAAAATGATTTGCTGTAGTGAGGTAGTAAGAACAAGGAAGGCAAAACTTTAATATTTGAGCCAGGTCATTCAAGAATGATGCCAGGAAACACAAAGGGAAGTAGAAATACAAAGCTTTCTTCTCCAAGAAAGCGCTGAGGCTAGAGATTGAATGAAAAATTTAGGAATCTGAAATTGACGAGCTTTTTTTTGAAATTGAGGATTACAGAACTGGGGGGGGGGGCGGGGTTTGTAGTGGTGTAGCAGCAGTTAAATCAGTCCCAATCTAACCAGAAAGACCTGAAGGGCTTAATGTTGTTTTGTATATCTCCAGAGGCAATTGCTTATTTTTACACAGCATTGGGCAAAATGTCATGGGCACCCCAGGAGGAGTTGGTATGCGGCCAGCAGAGGGCCATAAAGTTGGGCACCAAGTTTTTGGCAGAGTTCCCAGTGCCCTACATCCTTGCACATCACATCAGCTTTGCCAGCAGCATGGGGGAGTTCCTGCCCACCAGCCTGGACACTAGCTGAGGCCCTTATGTGGACAATCAATGGCCACTCACAACCAGCGCCGGGATTTTATCCATGGCAAGGGGCAAGCTGGTGTTCGTCATCCAGCTCTCCCCCAGTCTCCCTTATACCCTCCAACAAATCTCAGAGACATTGTTGGGACCAAAGACTCCAGCCATTTGATTGGCAGTCAACCCTGCACCTGCTGCCCACCATAACCCCAGAGGTGGGACTTCCTTCTACAATAGAATAGCAGGAGGCCTCAACTCAAGACTGGTGGCTTCAAGGTGAATCAGCCAAGTCATGGGTCACAAATCGCGTGTCAAATTTAGTCTGTGGTAACTCGGCTCTGCTGCTGTACAGTTAGGATAAAGTCAGAAGTCACACCAAGTTATAGTCCAACAGGTTTAATTAAAATCACAAGCTTTCAGAGCACTGCTCCTTCATCAGGTATTGTGTGACTTCTGACCCTATACGATTAGTTACTGATAAAATCATGATAAAAATCTTACAATGAATTGTTGACAACTCATTGCTTCAAATATAAGTAATATTGGGTTTGTGTAATGATATACTGACTGCTTGTTCTCACTCATCTATAGTGTGGACAGTATCAAGTCAGTCTCGTCAGTGAGAGTAAATTTAGCTCTGTGATCTGAACTGTTGCCAGCAACAATGTTTAGCCTGGCTTTAATCATTACATGGGGTTACGCACACTCACACACTCACAGACATGTACATATATACACATACACCCATCTACACACCTGCCTCCCCCCCAACACACACACACGCACACACTACGTTGAGCAGGTTTTAAATATATCAGAGAAAGGGGGAAATGGGGCTCATTTTGTCTTTCTGTAAATTCTTCACTCAATGTATTCAAATTGTGTTTTAATGAAAGCCAACTGAACCATATTTAGCAACATAGCAACAGAGAGTGCAGGAGGAACTCCACAAGTCTTCGAGAAAGGAACAGGACTTAAAACTATGTCGCGGAGAGGTTAGACTGCTTCTCCCTCCCACAAGGAAGATCAGCCGGAAGCCATCTTGTGCAATGGAAGCCTGGTCTCTAAGTTTCCTAAATGCAAGACCTCCACCCCTCACTAGGGAGGAAGCTTTGTCCTCAGGACCTGCCAGTCGATCTGATTGGCTAGCAGGCCAGTCGTGAGCTGAATAGTCAGTGTTGCTGGGACTGCAGCCAGGCCCACACGGAGGTCTGAGGGAACCCAGCCTCAGGCTCGTCCAGGAGGGTGGTGGTGTAGAGAGTTTGGGGGTGGGAGGGAATGTGAGGGGATGTGTGCTTTGTAGAGCAAGGGTTTGGAAGGAAGGGAGGGTACTACTTTGAAGGGAGGTGTCCCCAATGGGCAAAGGGTCTTCCTAAAGGCTATGGAACAAAAAGACCAACATGGAACAGTTGGGCCAAATGCCTTTTCCCTGCACTGTAAATTCCCTATATTCTGTATAATTCTACATCCTATTGTCCTTTAGGGAAGGAAATCTGCCATTCTTGCCTGGTCTGGCCTACAAGTGACTCCAGACCCACAGCAATGTGGTTGACTCTTAACTGCCCTATGAAATGACCCTCGCAAGTCACTCAGTTGTATCAATCACTATGAAGTCTCAACAAAGAAATGAAACCAGATGGGTCACCTGGCATCGACCCATGCAACAGAAAAGAAAACTGCAGAAACAGCCCTGGTGTCCCTACAAAGTCATCCTAACTAATATCTAGGGGCCAGTGCCAAAATTGGAAGAGCTATCTCACAGACTGGTCAAGGAACAGCCTGACACAGTCATCCTCCTGGAATTATAGCCTTACAGACTGTGTCCTGGATACCATCATCACCAGCACTGCATGTGTCCTGTCTTGTCAGCAGGACAGACCCAGCAGATGTGGTGCATAGTGGTGACCAGCAACTCAACTGAAGTCATCACTCAAACACGGCAGGATATAAAAAAGGCTACAAAAGCAAGTCAGTGGCTAATAACACTGGAGCGAGTAACTCACCTCCTGACTCCCCAAACATGTCAATCATTAACAATGGCCAAGTCAGGAATGTGATGGAATACTCTCCACTTGCTTGGATGGGTCCAGAGAAAACAACATTCAAGAAGCTTGACACCATCCAGGACAAAGCAGCCCGTTTGATTGGCACCATATCCACAACATCCACTCCCTCAACCACTGGCGCTCAGTAGTGGCACAGTGTATTATGGACGTAGGTTTGCTCGCTGAGCTGGAAGATTCGTTTTCAGATATTTCGTCACCATACTATGTAACATCATCAGTGAGCCTCCGGTGAAGCACTGGTGTAATATCCCATTTTCTATTTATGTGTTTAGGTTTCCTGGGGTTGGTGATGTCATTTCCGGTGTTGGTGGTATCGTTTCCTGTGGTGGTGATGTCATTTCTGGTTCTTTTTCTCAGATGGTGGTAAATGGGGTCCAAGTCAATATTCTTGTTGATAGAGTTCCGGTTGGAATGCCATGCTTCTAGGAATTCTCGTGTGTGTCTTTGTTTGACTTGTCCCACAATGGATGTGTTGTCCCAGTCAAAGTGGTGTCCTTCCACATCTGTATGTAAGGATACTAGTGAGAGAGGGGCATTTCTTTTTGTGGCTAGTGGATGTTCATGTATCCTGGTGGCTAGTTTTCTGCCTGTTTGTCCAATGTAGTGTCTGTTACAAGGTATTTTGTAAATGATGTTTGTTTTGCTTGTTGTTTGTATAGGGTCTTTCAAGTTCATTTGTAGGTTTTGTTGTTCAAGGTGAAGTGGGTGGTACGGCATAGGTCCACCAGCTTGATGACATTGTCCTTACTGATGAAGTTAGCAGTGTTTGGTGTATATGTCGTTGGTTCTTCTCATAGTGTAGTCAGTGTTTCCTTGGCCAGGATGAAGTTGATGGATGTGAACAGGGCTGTTATATTAAAGGAGACCACTATCTCATCCTCTTCTATCTTGGCATCCAGGAATTTTTGGGTGGATTGAATGGAGTGGCATGAATCTTCTACTAAGTGTCTTAGTCTTTGGTGTAGCTCCTTGGGTAATCAGTACATTGGTTATTTTTATCAGATTACCTACAGTGTGGAAATAGGCCCTTTGGCCCAACTAGTCCACACTGATCCTCTGGAGAGTAACCCACCCAGACCCACTTACCTCTGATTAATGCACCTAACACTATGGGCAATTTACCATGGCCAATTCACCCTAACCTGCACATCTTTGGGAGGAAACCGGAGCACCCAGAGAAAACCCACGCAGACACGGGGAGGGTGTGCAAACTCCACACAGACAGTCGCCAAAGGCTGTAATCGAACCTGGGACCCTGCTGCTATGAGGCAGCAATGCTAACCACTGAGCCACCATGTGTTCCAGGTAGTGAGACTATGGGTCTGAGGGGGACTCCTGGTTTGTTTTTATTGGGTAATCCGTAGACGTGTGGTGTGTTGGATCCATCTGGTTTCACTTTTTGGTAGTCTGTCTTATTTAATTCTCAGATTTCTGCAGTTTTTTTCAGTAAGGCTATGATTCAGTTCTCTAGTTGTGGAGTTGGGTGTAATGCCACCTATTGGTAAGTGTCAATATCTGCAAGCAGTGTGCTCGCTTTCTCAACATATTGTGTTCGGTTTAAAATGATGGTCAAGCGTTCTTTGTCTGCAGGTAGGATAACAATATTTTTATCTTTTTTGAGTCCTTCTAGTGCTTTCCTTTCTTGTGTGTTGAGTGTGTTTCCTACCTTTTTCCTGCTTAATGTTGCTGCGACTATGTGTCTGATGGTTTGCTGGGTTTCTTCTGTGAGTTTGTTGTCTTTCAATGTTGTTTCTATTGCTCCGAAGAAATCTTTCTTGTCTGCATCCCAGAAGTTGTAACTTAATCCTCTTACAAAGACAGCTTTTTCAGTATCTGTTAAGGGTCAGTCAGATAAGTTTTTTTATCCAAGCTTCTGTGTTGTCTGTGTTGTTATTTTGTGTGGGTTTGTCGAGTTTTTCTGCAGGTCTAGTTTTTGCACTGTCTGAATTTGTCATTGTCTAATGTCGATGACTCATTGTGTTGTGGCTGTTTGTTCATGCTCTGCTGTGTTAGTGAGTAAAGGTTTTAGGAGCAAAATTTCCCGGTTGTATTTACGGAGTCTGTTGTAGGCATTGTCAATTATTTCTCTAAGCATTCTGCAGCCATTTTACTGTGCCATTCGTTTGGCTAGTGGGGTGTTAAGGGAAGGTTTGTATCTAAGACATTTCAGTATTATCCATTTCCTTAGGAAGTACAGCTGTTCGCAGGTGACGCTCTGTTGCATGGCACTGATCATGTTTCTCAGCAACAAACCCAAACAAGCAGCC
Organism: Hemiscyllium ocellatum; assembly: GCF_020745735.1. Taxonomy (NCBI): domain Eukaryota; kingdom Metazoa; phylum Chordata; class Chondrichthyes; order Orectolobiformes; family Hemiscylliidae; genus Hemiscyllium; species Hemiscyllium ocellatum. Next base: position 43,073,152 of record NC_083436.1, on the reverse strand, counting down.
AAAACACATCCAGAATTCCTAGCCACTCTCCCCTACATCAAAGACATCTCGGACACAACTGCCAGACTATTCAGACCCCTTGGTATCATGGTAGCCCACAAACCCACCAACACACTAAAACAGCAGCTAACTTAAAAGACCTATACAGACAAGAAACAAAATGAACATCATTTACAAAATTCCTTGCAAGGACTGTAACAAACACTACATTGGACAAACAGGCAGAAAGCTAGCCACCAGGATACATGAACATCAACTAGCCACAAAAGACATGACCCACCCCCACTAGTATCCTTACATACAGAGGAGGAAGGATACCACTTTGACTGGGATGACACATCCATCCTAGGACAAGTCGAACAGAGACACACATGAGAATTCCTAGAAGCATGGCATTCCATCTGGAACTCTATCAACAAGGGCATCATTTGGACACCATCTACCACCGTCTGAGAAAAAGAACAGGAAATGACATCACCGCCACAGGAAATGATGCCCGCAACAAAGGAAATGACATCACCAGCCCAAGGAAACCTAAAAATATAAATAGAAAGCGGGACATAACACCAGCGCTTCATCGGGGGCTCACTGATGATGTTACCTAGTCTGGTGATGAAATATCTGAAAACGAATCTTCCAGCCCAGTGAGCAAAACTACATCCAGAACCTAAAACTGAGCTACAAATCTTCTCAAAAATGTGTATTATCTACAAGATGTGAAGTAGAAATTCACCGAAGATCCTTAGATAGCATGTTTTGAACCCATGACCACTCCTAGCTAGAGGATAAAAGCAGCAGACACATGGGAACACAACCCCCCGGAGGTTCCCTTCTGAGCCCCTCACCATCCTGATTTGGAAACATATCGCCATTCCTTCAGGATCACTGGGTCAAAATCCTAGAATCCCCTCCCTAAGGGCATTGTGGGTCTACCTACAACACATGGACTGCAGCGGTTCAAGAAGGCAGCTCACCCCCACCTTCTCAAGGGGCAACTAGGGTTGGGGAATAAATGCGATAGTCATACCCCATGAGTGAGTGAAAAGAAAAAGCCTAGACAGGAGATATCTTTAAAATATCAAAGAGATGAAGTACAGGTGAGACTTTGTCATATATTTTATGAGCTTTGTAAAACACTGAAAAGTTTCTGCTGATTGAGATGAGCAAACCTTATGAGTTTACAAATGGGATGATACATGAATCTGTTCTGACATACATGTAGATCATTTCAGCTGATTGTAGAGAATGATTAATGTATGAAAGAATTTAAACAGAGCTTGTTTAAATTTAGTAAACATAGAATAACAGAGGGCGATGAAATCATAAGGCAGCAATTCAGTCAAAGGGGTTCAAGTGGCATCATAATTCCCTGAGGGGAATTCTCAAGTGGTTTAGACAGGTCATTGGAGCACTTGGATTGGATTCCTGCTCACAACATTCTCCTAGTTACTCCTGTTAAATCACTTTTTTAGATTATATCTGCAAGTTATATTTGTCACAGTTTAATTTTAAGATTTCCCTCTAGGACAGAGAGAATTTGAGATGTACTGTAAGAGATTCTTTAAAGGGTTCTTAGTGACAGTAGTAAGCACATGTTGGAAGCTTTGTTCAGTTAAGAAAGTGTTTAATATAAGTACAAAGATGGATGAACAAAAACGGAAGAACAGACAATTAGTTATGTAGATAATTCAATTAAAGAATCCCTAGTGTGGAAACAAGTCATTCGGCCCATTGAGTCTACACTGACCCTCTGAAAAGCATCCTAACCCATCCACTCATCCTATCCTATAACCCTGCATTTCCCATTGGTAATCCACCTAACCAACACACTTATGGATATCACGGGCAATTTACCATGGCCAATCTACACATCTTTGGACTGCAGGAGGAAATCCACGCAGACATGGGGAGAATGTGCAAACTCCACACAGACAGTCCCCCAAGACTGAGATCGAATTTGGGTCCCTAGCACTGTGAGGCCACAGTGCTAACCACTGAGCCAACATGCCACCCAATAGATAGATAGACAGACAGACATAGAAAAACAGAATCAGAGAATTATACAGCACAATAAGTCTGTACCACCAAAAATACACTACCAGCTCCACCACTCCTACTTTCCTGCAGTGGGCCAAAGGTGTGAATATTATGACATTTCAAATGCTCATCCAAGTTCTTTTTAAAGGTTGTGAGGTTTCCTGCCTCCTGTCAAGGATAAGACAGACAGACAGGCAGACAGATAGAGACTTAAACAAGTGAAAGATGGATAGATGTGACTAATTCAAGGCATTTAGTTAAAAATATCTCCCAGGTGAGGGCTTTGGATGAGTTGCAATGCTTTTTGGGATAATTACTAATAAAATCTCGAATCTGAGAGCAGTGTCTCTAAGTTGGTGAATAGAGTGATGGCTGTGACTGGAGGGTGTACAGGACTGAGGAGAAAATGAGAGAATAATAAGGCAAGCCTCCTTCCTTGCCAGAACTGTAACCTTGTCCTGTGAGCCTAAAAATAAAGAAGGTGCATTTCCCAAATGACCCTCACAATCTTAGGATGGTTCAAAGGATTTTACAGCCACAGAATTACTTTGAAAGAGAAGACATTGATGAAATATTGGAAGCACAGTAGCTAGTTTGCAATATACTTCAGCCAGAAGTGTCGAGTGGATGACCCATTTTGACTTCCTCCAGGGTCCATATACATCACAGATGCCAATCTTCAGTCAATTCACTGCACATGACATCAGGAAACAGCTGGAGGGACTGGGCCCTGCACCAGGACCTGACAACATTCCAACAATAGTACAGAAGACATGCTCCAGACCTTACCACACTCCTAGCCAAACTGTTCCAGTACAGTTACAACACTGGCATCGACCAGACAATATGGAAAATTGCCCAGGTATGTCCTGTACACGAAAAGCAGGACGAATCCAACCTGGTAAATTACTGCCCATTAGTCTACTCTCGATCATCAGTGAAGTAATGGAAGGGGTCATCAACTGTGCTATGAAGCAACACCAGAAATGCCCAGTTTGGTTTCCACCAGGATGGATAAAGAGGTGAGAGGTGAGGTGAGGCTGACAGCCCCTGACATCAAAGCCACATTGTGTACCATTGACAAAATGCACTCACCAATCCTCCTATGGCAACACTTTCTAAACCCTGCCATCTAGAAGGACAAGGGTAGCAGATACATGGGAACACCACCCCCTGCAAGTTCCCCTCCAAGCCACTCACCTTGCTGACTTGGAAATATATCACCGTTCCTTCACTGTCTCTGGGTCACAATCCTGGAATTCTCTCCCTAAGGGCATTGTGGGTCTACCTACAGCACATGGACTGCAGTGGTTCAAGATGGCAGCTCACCCCCACCTTCTCAAGGGGCAACTAGGGATGGGCAATAAATACTGTGCTCAGCCAGTTACACCCATGTTCCATGAACTAATGAAGAAAGTGCTCAGAGCAAATTCCACAAATAACAATGGATTACTGGCCAATATTGGATTTTTATTTGTGATGACTGAGAAATAAATATAAACCAAAATATGAGGAAGAACTTTACTATTCTTAATCAAAATGTCACCACCAGATTTTTACTTGGATCTAAAAGCACAAACTTCACAATGCCCACATCATGGCAGAAAGAAATACACTGTGGAGTGAAGAGGTGGGGGGGGGGGATGGGGGTGTTATACAGGGCACCTACTCAGATTGATGTACCTCCCTCCTGTTACCCCACCCTGGTTCATCTCACATTCAATCTGCCCACTCACCTGCCAAATGTGTTCAGCTCAATAGTTTTGCTAACACGCCTAAATGACCTTTATTTATTTAGTTGAATATGATTTCAGCAGCTGCCCTCTTACAGCGTTGTGAGGGGGACCTCATAGATGGTGTCCTCCTATCAGAACCCTGACTAGTGGGGGAAGTAGGATCCAGTCCCATTTCTCAGTGTAATATCTTATAAGCAAGACAACAGCTTCGACAGTGCGGCACTCCCTCAGTACTGCGCATAGGTGTCAGCCTTGGTGTTGTGCTTAGTACCATTACAACATTTAAAAGGCATCTGGATGGGTACATGAGTAAAGGGATATGGCCAAATGCTGGCAAATGGGTCTAGATCAGTTTAGTTTACCTGGTTGACATGAACGAGTTGGTCTGAAAGGTCTGTTTCTGTGCTCTATAACTCTATGAATCTAGGTCTCCAGAATAGTACATGAACCCACTACGTTCTGCTTCAGAAGTTACTGCCCACCTCAGCCACCTCTTCCTACACTCCTTACAGTGATTTCTACAATCACAAATCTCTGTTACTGCTCAGATCCCAGGTTGCACCAGTGTCATTCACCATCGGTCATTTGCTTGACCCCCTATATCATCAGATGGGTGTACCTTAATTTCGAAATTCTCATCCTTCAGTTGAAATCCCTCCAGAGTGTCTCTCTTTCTCTTTCTCTGTGACCGAATCACCAGCTCCCACCATCCCCATTCTTACAACCCTCAGAGAAATCAATCCTTCTCCAAGTCTGCCCTCCTTTTCAACTTGTGTATCTCAGATATGTAAACAGTCAGCCAACATCAGCAGTGGGTGTAAGAGAACACATGGCAGCAGGTCTGGAGACAGATGGTTCTGTGTAGAGCCTTACGTTAAGTGTAATATTTGTGTAAATAGCTAAAAAAAATTCAATAAAAAGATAATTTTGCCAACAATATAGATTCTTAGTCTCTCTAGGTGCTCTCAAGCATATGACTGCTTCTGAAATACACCCAACATAACAATACATTGTGCATTTCTGATTCCTATCGCTCCACCATTGGTGACTGTGCCTACAGCTGCTAAGACTCTGTCTAACTCTTTCTGCCTAGCTAACTCCTTCTCCTGTAAAATGCCCCTTGAACCCATGGTGGTTCAGTGGTTAGCACTGCTGCCTCACAGCGCCAGAGACCTGGGTTCAATTCCTGTCTCGGGCAACTGTCTGCATGGAGTTTGCACATTCTCCCCATGTCTGTGTGGGTTTCCTCCAGGTGTTCTGGTTTCCTTCCACAGTCCAAAGATGTATGGGTTAGGTGAATTGGCCATGTTAAATTGCCTGTAGTGTTAGGTGTATTAGTCAGAGGTAAATGTGGGGGAATGGGTCTATGCTCCTTCGGAGGGCCAGTGTGGTTTTGTTGGGCCGAAGGGCCAGTTTCCACACGGCAGTGAATCTAAACCCTTTGTTTAAGCTTTAGCCAAGCTGTCCCAATCCCTCCTCATGTGGCTCAGTGTTACCTTCCCTCTGACAATGTTCCTGCGATGTGCCTTTGGACTATTCACAAAGACTCTATATAAATGCATATTGTTTTAGGTTGTCATTTGTCATAAACAAGCAGGAACATTGAGCTTATGGTGTGATCCCTGGGCACCTGATAGAGTCATAGAGTCATAGAGATGCACAGCACAGAAACAGACCCTTCGATCCAACACGTCCTTGCCGACCAGATATCCCAACCCAATCTAGTCCCACCTGCTAGCACCCGGCCCATATCCCTCCAAACCCTTCCTATTCATATACACATCCAAATGCCTTTTAAATGTTGTAATTGTACCAGCCTACACCACTTCCTCTGGCAGCTCATTCCATACACACCCCACTCTCTGCGTGAAAAAGTTGCCCCTAAGGTCTCTTTTATATCTTTCCCCTTTCCCCTAAACCTATGCCCTCTAATTCTGGACTCCCTGACCCCAGGGAAAAGACTTTGTCTATTTATCCTATCCATGCCCCTCATAATTTTGTAAACCTCTATAAGGTCACCCCTCAGCCTCCGACGCTCCAGGGAAAACAGCCCCAGCCTTTTTCAGCCTCTCCCTGTAGTTCAGATCCTCCAACCCTGGCAACATCCTTGTAAATCTTTTCTGAACCCTTTCAAGTTTCTCAACATTTTTCTGATAGGAAGGAGACCAGAATTGCATACAATATTCCAACAATGGCCTAACCAATGTCCTGTACAGCCGCAACATGACCTCCCAACTCCTGTACTCAATACTCTGACCAATAAAGGAAATCAAACGCCTTTTTCATAAGACCATAAGACCATAAGATATAGGAGTGGAAGTAAGGCCATTCAGCCCATCGTGTCCACTCCGCCATTCAATCATGGCTGATGGGCATTTCAACTCCACTTACCCACATTCTCCCCATAGCCCTTAATTCCTCGAGACATCAAAAATCTATCGATCTCTGCCTTGAAGACATTTAGCGTCCTGGCCTCCACTGCACTCCGCGGCAATGAATTCCACAGGCCCACCACTCTCTGGCTGAAGAAATGTCTCCACATTTCTGTTCTGATTTGACCCCCTCTAATTTTAAGGCTGTGTCTGCGGGTCCTAGTCTCCTCGCCTAACAGAAAAAATCTCCTAGCGTCCACCCTTTCCAAGCCATGTATTATCTTGTAAGTTTCTATTAAGTCTCCCCTTAATCTTCTAAACTCCAATGAATACAGTCCCAGGATCCTCAGCCGTTCCTCGTATGTTGGACCAACCATTCCAGGGATCATCCGTGTGAATCTCTGCCGGACACGTTCCAGTGCCAGTATGTCCTTCCTGAGGTGTGGGGACCAAAACTGGACACAGTACTCCAAATGGGGCCTAACCAGAGCTTTATAAAGTCTCAGTAGCACAACGGTGCTTTTATATTCCAACCCTCTTGAGGTAAGTGACAACATTGCATTCGCTTTCTTAATCACGGACTCAACCTGCATGTTTACCTTTAGAGAATCCTCGACTAGCACTCCCAGATCCCTTTGTACTTTGGCTTTACGAATTTTCTCACCGTTTAGAAAGTAGTCCACGCTTTTATTCTTTTTGCCAAAGTGCAGGACCTCGCATTTGCTCACATTGAATTCCATCAGCCATTTCCTGGACCACTCTCCCAAACTGTCTAGATCCTTCTGCAGTCCTCAGTACTACCTGCCTGTCCACCTAACTTCGTATCATCGGCAAACTTTGCTAGAATTCCCCCAGTCCCTTCATCCAGATCATTAATATATAATGTGAACAGCTGTGGCTGAACCCTGTGGGACACCGCTTGTCACCAGCTGCCATTCCGAAAAAGAACCTTTTATCCCAACTCTCTGCCTTCTGTCAGACAGCCAATCCTCAATCCATCCCAGTAGCTCACCTCGAACACCATGGGCCCTCACCTTGCTCAGCAGCCTCCTGTTTGGCACCTTATCAAAGGTCTTTTGGAAGTCTAGATAGACCACATCCACTGGGTTTCCCTGGTCTAACCTACTTGTCACCTCTTCAAAGACCTGCAACTCCACTTTCAAGGAGCTATGAACTTGCACGCCAAGGTCTCTTTGTTCAGCAGCACTCCCCAGGACCTTACAATTAAGTGTACAAGTCCTACTAAGATTTGCTTTCCCAAAATGCAGCACCTCACATTTATCTGAATTAAACTCCATCTGCCACTTCTCAGCCCATTGGCCCATCTGGTCAAGATTCTGTTGTAACCTGAGATAACCCTCTTCGCTGTCCACTAGACCTCAAATTTTGGTGTCATCTGCAAACTTACTAACTGTACCTCTTATGCTTGCATCCAAATCATTTATGTAAATGACAAAAAGTAGAGGGCCCAGCACCGATCCTTGTGGCACTCCACTGGTCACAGGCCTCCAGTCTGAAAAATAATCCTCTACCACCACCCTCTGTCTTCTACCTTTGAGCCAGTTCTGTATCCAAATGGCTAATTCTCCCTGTATTCCATGAGATCTAACCTTGCTAATCAGTCTCCCATGGGGAACCTTGTCAAATGCCTTACTGAAGTCCATATAGATCACATCAACTGCTCTGCCCTCATCAATCTTCTTTGTTACTTCTTCATAAAACTCAATCAAGTTTGTGAGACATGATTTCCCACACACAAGCCATACTGACTATCCTAAATCAGTCCTTGCCTTTCCAAATACATGTACATCCTGTCCCTCAGGATTCCCTCGAACAACTTGCCCGCCACCAAGGTCAGGCTCAGGTACAACTGAATATCTAAGTCAATGGGTCATTCCTCCTCACATGGAGTTTAGTTATCAGGAGGTTGTGGTGTTTCCTTCACTTGGCAAAGTCACTCACACTGAGGGTTAATGATTCTGTGTCATCTGTTAGAACGAAACCCAGGAACACACAGGATACACAAATGCCGAGCACATTTCTGAGTTATTGTTGACAGATCCATTTGGCTCTTAATACTTTTTTAGAAACACAGCACAGCTCAACGATGTCTGTTATTCAAAAAGTCTCTTTGTCCTGACAAACACTTACAGAGTTTTAAAATTGAAATTCTTTTTTACTCAAAAGTGGGACAACGTTTCTCCATGAAATTGTGCACTTAATTATTACCAATGATGTATTTAATAAATCTAATAAAATAATTGTTTGATTATAATGTGACAAGCTATATTCCAAATTAGAGTTGCTTTGAATGACAGTCAGGGGAACAGTATTAAATCCATGCTTTAGAATTTGACCCGGGTGAATTTACACATTCCTCTTGGTTGTTCAGCTTTTACATCCCATTGATACAAAGACAATACTGCGTGCATGTGCAGTATTCACATGCATAACAGGTGCATGTCAGGTTTTATTGTAGCAGACGATCAAACTTTCCTTTGCAAATCAGAATATTTTTTGACCATTGGATTTTCTGGAAAGTGTAAACTGATAACAGAGCAAGAGACCTGAGTGATTCGAAAGAGACCCGCAAACAGTGAATTAAAGCAAAATATTGTGGGTGCTGGAAATCTTACATATAAACACGAATAACTGGAGAAACACAATAGACTCTGTGAAGAAAGTTAAAAATCACACAACTCCAAGTTATAGTCCAACAGGTTTATTTGGAAGTACTAGCCTTTGGAGCGCTGCTCCTTCATCAGGTAGCTGTGGAGCAGGATCATAAGACACAGAATTTAACTCAAAATATCTCAGTGCCATGAAACCGAAACCATATATTGAACAAATCTTGATTGCCTAGACTTAACAGCAAATTAGGTTTGTTCAATATATCATTTCAGTTGCATGACACTGAGCTCTTTTACTGTAAGTTCTGTCTTATGATCCTGCTCCACAGTTACCTGACGAAAGAGCAGTGCTCCGAAAGCTAGTACTTCCAAATAAATCTGTTGGACTATAACCTGGTATTGTGTGATTTTTAACATTGTCCACCCCAGTCCAACCACATCTGTGAAGGGAGAAACGGAATTAATTTTTCGAGTCTGGTATGATTCTTCTTCAGTTCAGATGTTAATATTAACTCTGTTTCTCTCTCACCAGGTGCTGTCAGACCTGCTGAGCCTCTCTAGCATTCTCTTTGATGAAGTAGAACAGAATGGCCTGAATCTTTTGATTTGGATCAGAATTCTTATCTCCAACTCTGATCAGGCAAAATGTGTGCCCTCGCCCCCCCCCCCCCCCCCCGCCCCTTTACCATTCAGATCTGATGTCTGATGCCAGGATCACTTCAACAGATGTAGTCCGGCAAGCTGTGCAGGCAGAATCAGAGGTTCAGGGATCAGTTAGCTCAGTCAGCTGGATAGCTGGTTTGCATCCAAAGTGATCCAATAGTATGGTTTAATTTCCCATGTTGGTTAAGGTTACTAGGAAAGTCCCACCTTTCTCAACTTTCCCCTCATTTGAGGTGTGCTCACCCTGATATTAGATCCACCACAAATTGTTTCACTGTAAAGAGAGAGCAACCTTTGGGACTATGGTAACTTTATAGCACAGAAACACAGGGAAACAAACACAGGAAGTGCTGGAGAAACTCAGCAGGTCTGGCAGCATCTGTGAAGAGAGAAATGCAGTTAAAGTTTGAGTCCGATCTGAGTCTTTTTCAGAACTGAAGATGTTCAGTGTTGGACCAGTGTTCTGGGGGCATCAGTTTAAGTCATCACCGTGGCAACTGGAGAGTTTCATCAGGGTTAATAAATAAAATCTAGGAAAGATTTAAAGTGATGTGCAAATGAAGTAAGGGTGGTGTGAGAGAGAAAAAAACTGTCCACATAGCGAGTGGTGAGGAATGTACTGCCTGGAAATGTGGTGGAGGAGAGGTACTATTGAAGAGAGGCATTGGATAGAAATGGTGTGTCGGGATATGGGGGAAAGGCAGGAGATTAGTGTCATTTAGGTTTGGTGAACCAGGTGAGTAGTTAAGAAAGAGGACTCCCCTCTTCTCAGTTACTGGAGGTATATGACAGCCAGGTTCCTAAGAAATGACTTGCCCCCACAACAGTTTAGTTTATGTTTCAATATTGTGCAGCCATATCAGACATAAATATGAACGTACCAAGTAACCAAACCCCAAAAGGTCAGAAGCTGTTGTATGTGGGATATTCTGAGCTACTTTTGATTAATGGAGAAGACCATGATTTAACATCTGCTGCCTTACAGTTTAACCAAAGGTAAACTGATCTCTCCAGCCCTCCTCATGCACTGACAGGCCAGCCATCATAAAAAGGCAACTAAATTTAACCTGTTTGCAAGAGATTCAAAACCTTTAGCCTGAACCGTTGGACAAAATGCGGGTTATCTTGGTGTCGTGTTTATTTCTTGCTGGGTAGAAATGCAGTTAAATAGAGGCTGTACATGGGCAGGGATTGGTGTAATTTGTGCAACTTGGCCCATTCATACAGCCAGGAATGCGACTGAATCTGGGCAGATATCTAAATGACATGCAGCAGTATCCTGTTAGGGATTAAAAGTGTACCTGAACCGATTAGGTAGGAGATGTAAGTGTGAGGGGCATATCTGGTTGCTGTCATACTGAGGCAAGGGGCTCCCAGCAGATCACATTACACACTGACAGACACAAATAAAGGTTTGCTTTTGATATGCAAGGGCTGTCTGATAAAACCAAAACCATCCTGAAACTTTCACTGCCATATATGTTCACAGCACACTGCCACAATATAGTTAAGTGTCTTCTCATTAGTGGATTGTTACTCAGGAGCTGTATGTCCTTATGGTCGAGTAATACTCAGGGGGCAATCTATCAGTAGCAATGAAATGTAGTTGCCAGGCTGAAGGAACTAAATTAGCAACAGAACAGTTGTTAATTCACACTGCTTCATGTAACAGCCGTGGCTCAGTGAGCAGTCCCATTGCCTCTGGGTTTGCAGACTCAATTCCCATTCTAGGGAATCAAGCAAAAAATCAAGGCTGTTGCACACTCCCAGTGCAACGCTGGGGAATGCTGCACTGTCAGAAACACCACCTATAGAATAAAGTCTTAAACTGAGGCCACATCTGTTATATTCCAGTTAACCAGGTGGTGTAGGCAAGAACTGGACTTGGAGCCACAGAGAGTCTTAGAGGTGGAAACAGACCCTTTGGTCCAACTCGTCCATGCTAACCAGATATCCCAAATTAATCTAGTCCCACCTGCCAGCACTTGACCCACATCCCTCTAAACCCTTCCTTTTCATATACCCATCCAAATGCCTCTTAAATGTTGTAATTGTACCAGCCTCCACCACTTCCTCTGGCCGCTCATTCCATACACGTACCACCCTCTGTGTGAAAAGGTTGCCCCTTAGGTCCCTTTTAAATCTTTCCCTTCTCACCTTAAACCTATGCCCTCTAGTTTTGAACTCCCCGACCTCGGGGAAGAAATCTTGGCTGATCACCCTATTCATGGACGTCATGATTTTATTAACCTCTGTGAGGTCGTGACATAGGTGTGTCAGATGTTGTTATTATTTGGGTACTTGGGTACTTGGACTCAAAGGTGGAGAGAAAATATATTTTAATTTTCAGATCTGTGAAGGTGACCTTTTTTCAGTCAAGGTCAGAATGTCACTTTGATCATTTAAATGGAGAGTTAATTGCTGCATATTTATTGAGTGAAGCTTTACGGAATAGAAGCAGGTGATCCAAGGGTCTTAGAAAGTTGTGTTCAGAAGAGAAGCTATCTTCAATGAAGGAATAGAAGTCAGCAAACTGAACATAGAACATAGAACATAGAAAAGTACAGCACAGAACAGGCCCTTTGGCCCATGATGTTGTGCCGAGAGTGGAACCTAATGTCAAATATAGTAGCTTAACCTACGCAACCCTCAACTCACTGCTATCCATGTGCATGTCCAGCAGTCGCTTAAATGTCCCCAATGACCCTGCTTCCACCACCACAGCTGGCAAAGCATTCCATGCATTAACAACTTTGCATAAAGAACCTACCTCTGACGTCTCCTTTATACCTTCCTCCTAATATCTTCAAACTTTGACTCCTTGTACCAGTCAATCCTGCCCTGGGAGAATTTAGTTTGTAATGATCTCCCAACTGTGAGAATTGCTGGGAATTTCTAGGCTTTCTGACTTGGAGAGAAATATCCAGGCCATCAAAACTGGAAAAGAGTCGTTCGACCATCAGAACTGAAAAGAAAGCTTAAGCTGTCTCAGCAGTCCAAGGAGAAAGGCTGGAAAGTGTAACTGGAATAAGAAATTAAAGAGTTAAGCTAGGAATGATTCTTCTCTGGGACTGAGTGACTGTAAAGAATATTGCTGGGAAAAAGTTGAATCTTTCTTTTTGTTGTTTATATTATGCTTCTGAATGATCATTTATTTTTAAAAATTGCTTTACGTAATAAATTTTGTCAAAATATATTTGGCAGCCTCTTGAATATGGTCACTCACTGACCACCATGGTAATCTAACCATGAAAAGCAAATATGATCTATCAAGCCCAATTTCACTCTGGGATCTGATTTATTTAGTATTACCCCATCAGTTGGGATCATAACAACTTATAGTAAATTCATGCTTAACATTGACACTATTAATCTTGTTTCACTTTAACATATTTTGCTTTTAACAAAACAGGCAAGATATATCCGTTTAACGTGGAGAGTTTCACTATTTGTCACAAATGTTGAGTAATTTATCACAGAGTGTTCTGTGACCTGTACATACACAGAATGCCTTGCCCAGAGCTTCACTCACACACTCAGCCTTGAAGTTATAGAGTCATAGAGCTGTACAGCACGGAGACAGACCCTTCAGTCCAACTTGTCTATGCTGACAAGGAAGTACTTCGTTTTCCGGACCCCATTCCAATGCTAAGGTCCCTCCCATCTACACTCCCCCATTCCTGCTTTCCATTCCCACATTTATAGTGCCCAGGGTCTGTTGCCATCACTGGGACTTCTTTAGTTGCTCATCTGTTGATTTTCTCCCTCTCTTTCTGTTGAAGTCCTGGGACGTCTGCAGCTGCTACCTGCACTGACCAACTTCTGCCACTGAATAGAGCCAATCTGAAACTAGGTGACTACAGTTTCTATGTGCACCTGTTTGTGATGTATTTTACTTTGAAAGTTACTTTGGAATGCTCAATTCTGCTGATTTACAGAACAGTATTTCAACTTGTGCATTAGATTAGATTACTTACAGTGTTGAAATACGCCCTTCAGCCCAACAAGTCCACACCAACCCGCTGAAGCGCAACCCACCCAGACCCATTCCCCTTCACCTAACACTACGGGCAATTTATCATGGCCAATTCACCTATCCTGCACATTTTTGGATTGTGGGAGGAAACCGGATCACCCAGGAAACCGGTGCTCACGCAGACACGGGGGGAATGTGAAAACTCCACACAGACATTCGCCTGAGGCGGGAATTGAACCTGGGTCTCTGGCGCTGTGAGGCAGCAGTGCTAACCACTGTACCACCGTGCCGCCCATTGTTTTCTACTGGGTTTGTATGGAACCTATGATTCAGTTAAAGTTGTTTTATTTAAAGTTGCAATTGTTCTAGAAGGCAGCCACAATTCTCAGTGAGGGCTTCTTTTACAAACTTCCATTTTAAAATACACACATCACCCATCATCCACTTCTCATCCAATAACCATAATTTCAGTCTGATCCTATATACTTTATCAGAGACAAAAAAACTTGCAGATGCTGGAATCCAAAATAAACAGGAAGGAGGCTGGAAGAACACAGCAAGGCAGGCAGCATCAGGAGGGGGAGAAGTTAACGTTTCGGGTGTAACCCTTCTTTAACTGGCAGAAGGGTTACACTCGAAACGTTGACTTCTGCCCCTCCTGACGCTGCCTGGCTTGCTGTGTTCTTCCAGCCTCCTGCCTATATACTATCCTATATACTTGATCACAGATGAATTCTCCATTATTGTCTGTTGTCTGAGTAAAATTAAATGCCCAAATAAAATACAATTAATGCCAGCCGCCATACTTGTGCATATTAAAGATCCCAGTGCACTATTTTAGTGAAGAGTGCAGAGTTCTCTTAGGAGTACTGATCAATATCTATCTTTCAATCAACAGCTGGAAACAGATTATTGACACATTGCTATTTGTAGGAGCCTACTGTGTGCAAATTGGTTGTCAGAATTCAACAGTGGCTGTACTTCAAATTACTTATTGGTCTGTGATGTATATTTTGGGTCCCTGGATGTGATATAAGATGCTATATAAATGCACATGACTTTGCTTGCAAAATCACAACTAATGTTGGACATCTGTGTCATTGGTTTGACACTTCTGGGCTGGTTGGGAACAGCCCTCAATCCCTCGTTTGTTCATTTTAGAAGGGAGGCAGAAGAACAGAATATTATTTAAGTGGAGAAAAACTGCAGAACGCTTCAACACAAAAGGGGCTAGGGAGAATTTGTACAAGGAACAGAAAGCTAGCACACAGACTTAGCAGGTAATCAGACTTAGACTTAGATTAAAATTTTATTGTCACGTACTCAAGTACAGAAGTGCAGAATTACAGTGAAAAAGTGTATAATTTCACCACATGCGGTGGACTTATAGTCAGAAAGGTACCTATGTACAATATACATAGGTACAAAATACTAAAAGAGAGAAGCAAAGTTAAGCATTACAGACCCATATAAATATAACTGGAAAAGTAAAGAAATAAGGTAATAGTTAACATTAAAGTGCTGTGACGATGCTATCACAAGGTTATTTTGTCCTTGGCTTTTTTTCAAGAGAGGTTGTAAAGGCAGAGGTGGTGAAGTATCTAGTTTAACAATGGCCAGGGAGTGGCCTGTTCTCCCTGTTCAGGCTTTTTCTAGATTGGTTTAACTGCGGCAGTCACAAAATGCTGCCGTCTAGAAAAAGTTTCTAAGCTTCAGCAGATGATTCCTGACAGACTTTTCTCTCTGAAATCTCTTTGGAAGTTGTTTCCTCCTCCCTGTAAGAATCTGTGTTTGAATTTACCATTTTGCCAAGGGGTGTGTTTATGGGATGTTACTGATTTGGAACAGCTCCTTAGTTAAGTTGTTGTGTTGGGTCGGTTAAGTTTCCGATAGTTAAGTCATTCTAACTTCCATTTTCTTTCGTTTGTGTTTCAACTGTAGTGTTTAAGTAAATTCTGTTTTGCTTAAAGCCAAGTGGTTTGACCAGCTGCATCGATCCTGGAATATCCATCTCACACCTGCCTCTAAAATAAGAAAATGTTAGGGTGTGTGCTACCTTCTTAAAATATTTTGAGGGGTCTGGTCTGGTCCATAACAATGCATCTTGATATAAATGAGAAAAAAATTGAAAATTCAAGAGTCTTTCTTCATGTGCTTAGCCGTGATGGGACCTCAGTGTCTTCCTGCTAGCTCTGGAACATGCTCAGGAAGGATCTGCCCATAGTCTCCAGTTGCCGGTTATGCACTGACTCCTGCCGTCAGCTGACCCAGGCTTCCTGTTGGTGTTGTTTGATCTCTCTGCGCTGCACAGACCCGTGAAAGGTAGGTACAGTCATGAAAGGTAGAAAAGTAAAGTCCAAAAAAAGCAGAACGGATGGAGTCGGGGTCCATGGGGGAAGCTGTATGCTCTGTTCTTAATCCACAGTGGCTAATGGAATGTGCGCCTTTATTTCAAGGGGGTTGGAGTATAAGGGTAGAGAAGTCTTGCTGCACCTGTACAGGGTCCTGGTGAGACCACACCGGGACATTGTAAGCAGTTAAAATCAAGTCCAAAACTTCACAGAGAGCTGTAGAGAACTGGTTCATGCCCCACATTAGTAAATTGTAGGATTTGATTTCAAAAAGGGCACTTGTGATAACATGGAGGAGTCCCTCCCTCAGAGACAGGAGACCCAGGTATAAGTCGCACCTGCCCCAGAGGAGTGTCACTACATCTCTGAACTGATTGATTAGAAAACATCTCCTCCAGCCTCCCTCTGCCCCTGATGGCAGCTGTAGCTGTTTGGGTAACATCATAAAAGTGCTTGGTGTACACAACCACTCCAATGTCGTGAACACAATACTCTAGGCTGACAGCCCCACTGGATTAGGGAGGGAGTGCTGCGGTGTTGTCTTTCTGATTTTCTCTAAAATTAATTGCCTGTCTATCTCTGAAAGGAGGGCACAGGGTTTATCCCTTTGTCCTGACCAACATGTGTCAACAGCACTGATCATATTTAACTGGCCAGTTACTTCATTGTCATTTGTGGGAGTTGCTGTGTGTGGACAATCATCCACACATTCCACATTATAAATGACTACGGTTCATGAAAACCTCATCGCCTGTGGAGTGTGTGGGGGATATGCTGAAATTGTGAAAGGTGCTATAAAAATGCAAGTCATTCCTTTCTTCACTTAAGAAAGACTGGTGTCAAACCAAGGCAGTAGTGAAACCAAGGCTTCCTTTCACTTAAGGGAGGGTCTGCAATGCTGGAGGATCTGAAATGTCACTGCATAATTCCCGTAACGAACACACGATGCCCTTATTCTCAGACAGTTATCCGAGGTATTTGAATGCGATGACAGACAGTCTGGGCTTGGACTACAGCCTCAAAACATGCCCTTTACACAACGCTCAAACACCAGTGCGAAGCTGAGTTACAAAGCAGGACACACCAGGCCAAGTGTGCCCTACTACTCAGTGAATCTTCAATGCACTGAAACAATTGTTTGATTGACTGACTGGGATGAGCGTTTGGAAATATGGTTGACTTGGGGATAATACAACGTACTTATGACCCGCTGCAATAGGATTTCAAAACTCCCCAGAATTACATTGGAGGCTACAGGTGGATACAACTGGGCAAGTGAAAAGCTGCAAGAAAAGTCATAGAGGATATTAAAATAAAATGTGATTTGGAAAAGAAAATTGTATGAGCATTGCCATTTATTAATTATAATGAAATTATCAGAGTCAGGATATCTCGGTTGCTTGACCAGCAGTAAGGTACATAACAAATAGATGATTAAGATCAGGTTATCCTGCTCCACAGAGACTCATGGAGGTAGTGTCACAGCAGAGCAAAACTACAAAAGTAATAAGTGGAAGGTGGGGAGGAGATGAAATATGAAACTAAACTAACTAGTAATATACAAGAACATTGCAAGAGTTTTTTTTTTAATTATCAAAAAGGTAAGAGAGAGAGGCAAGAGTGTACATCAGACCCACTGGAAAATGAGGCTGGAGAAGTATTATGGGAGGTGGTGGAGAATCTGAATCGATACATTCTACATCAGTTATCACAGCACAAGCCAACAAATCTGCACTGACTCTTCAAATGAGCAACATTGCATAGCACCAATCTCCTCCTGAATTTTTATACCCTTGTATGCTATTTCTATCCATTAACATCCAATGGTCCTCTTGAATGCCTCAGTTGAACCTGCCTCCATCACATGTCCAGGCAATGCATTCCACCCCCTGACTACCTGTTACAGGAAATGTTTTTTCTCAAATCATATTTGCTGTTTTGCAAATCACTGTCAAATCATGCCCTCTTATTGTTCCATTTGCAAGTGGGAAAATCATCACTGTAAAATCATGGCCTCTCCATTCTGTCAATCACATTCATGATTTTGAAAACCTGTATCAGATCTCCTTAGCCATTTTTACGACAAAGAGAACAGTCCCGAACTCTTCAATATCCCCTCCTAGCAAACTTCCCATTCCAGGAACCATTCTTGCAAATTGCTTCTACACTCTGTCCAGTGTGTTCACATCCTTCCCAAAAGGTGACACCCACAATTATACACAATATTTCAGCTGAAGTCTAGTGGCACAGTGGCTCAGTGGTTAGCACTGCGACCTCACAGCACCAGGGACCTGGGGTCAATTCCATCCTTGGGCGACTGTGTGGAGTTTGCACATTTTCCCCGTGTCTGTATGGATTTCCTCCGGATGCTCTGGTTTCCTCCCACAATCCAAAGATGTGGAGGTTACGCGAATTGCCCATAGTGTTCAGGGATTTGTAAGTTAGGTGTATTAGTTGGGGTAAAAAGTAGGATAATAGAGGAGGGGAATAGATCTGGGTGGGTTACTCTACGGAGGGGTCAGTGTGGACTTGTTGGGCCGAAGTGCTGTTTCCATACTGTAGAGACTCTGTAATTCTAAGTTCAACCTCACCTCTTTGCTCTTGTACTCAGAGCAGTTAATAAAGCCAAGGATTCTGTATGCGTTATGAACTGCTTTGCACCTGTCATTTTCAGTGATCTGTGCATATACAGAAGCTGTTCCAGTCCAGTTACAACACTGGCATCTACCCGACAATATGGAAAATTGCCCAGGTATGTCCTGTACATAAAAAGCAGGTCAAATCCAACCTGGCCAATTACCGTCCCATCAATCTCCTCTCGATCATCAGTAACGTGATGGAAGGGGTCGTCAAGAGTGCTATCAAGCAGCACCTGCTCAGCAATAACCTGCTCAGTGACACCCAGTTTGGGTTCCCCCAGGGTCACTCAGCTCCTGACCTCATTCCAGCCTTGGTTCAAAGGAGCTGAGTTCTGGAGGGGAGGGGAGACGGACAGCCATTGACATCAAGGCCCCATTTGACCGAGTGTGGCATCAAGGACCCCTAGCAAAACTAGAATCAACAAGTACTGGAGGACAAACTCTCCGCTGGTTGGAGTCATACCTGACACGTAGGAAGAATGTGTCATAGGAAGGTGTGACGGTTCATCAACTTCACCAACACATCCCACCCCGACCTTAAATTCACCTGGACCATCTCTGGCACCTCCGTCCCCTTCCTGGACCTCTCCATCTCCATCAACAGTGACTGACTCAAAATTGACATTTTTTACAAACCCACTGACTCCCACAGCTACCTGGACTACATCTCATCCCACCCTGCCTCCTGCAAAAATGCAATCCCATATTCCCAATTCCTCCACCTCTGCTGCATCTGCTCTCAGAAGGACCAGTTCCACCACAGAACACACCAAATAGCCTCCTTCTTTAAAGATCACAATTTCTCTTCCCACGTTGTTGAAGATGCCCTCTTGCACATCTCATCCACGTCCTGCACCTCTGCCCTTGAACCCCATCCCTCCAACTGCAACAAGGACAGAGCCCCTGGTCCTCACTGTCCATCCCACAACCTCCGTATACATCGCGTCATCCTCCGCCATATTTACCACCTACAAACAGACTCCACCACCAAAGACATATTTCCCTCCCCACCCCTATCCACTTTCCATAAAGACCATTCCCTCTGTGACTACCTGGTCAGATCCACGACCCCCAATAACCCATCCTCTCCTCCTGGCACTTTCCCTTGCCACCGCAGGAATGGTAAAACCTGCACCCACACCTCCTCCCTCACCTCTGTCTAAGGCCCCAAAGGAGCCTTCATATCCATCAGAGTTTTACCTGCACTTCCACACATGCCATTTACTGTATCCATTGCTCCCGATGCAATCTTCTCTACATTGGGGAGACTGGACATCTTCTCGCAGAGTGATTCAGAGAACATCTCTGGGACACCCGCACCAACCAACCCCACTACCCCATGGCTGAAAATTTCAACTCCCCCTCCACTCTGCCGAGGTCATGCAGGTCCTAGGCCTCCTCCATCGCCACTCCCTCACCACCCGAAGCCTGGAGGAAGAACACCTCATCTTCCGCCTCAGGACACACCAACCCCATGGCATCAACGTGGACTTCACCTGTTTCCTCATTTGTCCTCCCCCACTTTACCCCAGTGCCAACCTTCCAGCTCAGCACCATCCTTATAACCCATCCTACCTGTCAATCTTCCTTCCCATATATCCGTTCCACCCTCCTCTCTGACCTATCACCTTCATCCCCACCTCCATCCACCTATCACACTCAGCTACCTTACCCCCAGCTCCACCCCCGTCCCATTTATCTCTCCACCCCTGAGGCTCCCAGCCTCATTCCTAATGAAGGGCTTTTTCCCGAAATGTTGATTTTCCTGCTCCTCCGATGCTGCCTGACCTGCTGTGCTTTTCCAGCACCACTCTAATCTTGACATAGGAAGATGGTTGAGGTTGTTGGAGGTCAGCCATCTCAGCTCCAGGACATCTCCACAAGAAGTTCCTCAGAGGGGTGTCCAAGGCCCAACCATCTTCAGCTGCGTCAGCAATAACCTTCAGAGGTCAGAGGTGGGGATGTTCACCGATGATTGCACAGTGTTCAGCACCATTCACAACTCCTCAGAACCTGAAACAGTCTGTGTTCAAATGCAACAAGATCTGGACAATCTCCAGGCTTGGGCTGACAATTGGCAAGTAACATTAGTGCCACAAATGCCAGGCTGTGACCATTGCCAACAAGACCAACCTAGCCACTGTTCCTTGACATTCAATGGTGTTACTATCACCGAATCTCCCACTTTCAACATCCTGGGGGTTATCATTGATCAGAAACTTAACTGGACTCACCACATAAACACAGTGACTACCAACGCAGGTCAGAGGCTTGGAATACTAGTAACCCACCTCCTGACTCCTCAAAGCCTGTCCACTATCTACAAGGCATAAGTCAGGAGTGTGATGGAATACTCCCCACTTGCCTGGATGGGTGCAGCCCCAACAGCACTCAAGGAGCTTGACACCATCCAGGAGAAAACTCAATTGACGTGAAGATGTTTGCACTCACAAGGGAGCATAGGGACATCTGTATAGGGGGTGGTCATTAATAAATCCAATACTGTACTCAGGATAAACCTCTTCACCCAGAGAGTGGGGAGAACATGGAATTTAGCAGGAAGTGAATGGGGTGAGTAGAAAAGGTACATTCAGCGGGAGTCTCAATAAACATACAATGGAGAAAGGAATGGATGGATGTGATGCCAGGGTGAGATGAAGGGACATGGTAAGAAGCTCCAATGAAAAATAAACACCAACATGGACCAGTTGGCCCTAACAGCCTGTTTCTGTATTGTACATTTTAAATAATCTGACAGGATTGGCTTTGATTGGGTAGATATAGAGAAGAGTATCCAATTATCAGGATGATGAAAACTAGAGGTTGTAATTTTAAAGTCAAGAATTAAGCCAGTCAGAAATTCAGGAGGTACGTCTTTACCCAGAGAGTGTGGAGAAGAGTGATCGTGTTACCACAAGAAGTAGCTGAGGTACAGAATAGTACAGATACATTTACAGGAAATCAGGATACACATCTGAAGGAGAAAGGAATAGGAGGATGTGCTAACAGGGTGAGATGTTGGGAAGCAGAAAGAAACTAGAGTTGAGTAGAAACACCAGCACAGAGCAGTTGGGCTGAATGGTCTGTGCTGTTAATGCCGTCTCAAAAGCAATTAGGAAGGAGCAATCAATCCCAGACAGCAACACATGCATCCCCTGAATGAATCTTTTTTAAAATTAACTGGCATAGGTTCTTAACACAGCAGGTGAGAAATTATTGGAAGCATTTGCTAACCCTATTACAGCTGAGAAAGCATTTTCTACAGCCAGGAATATACTTGGTGCAGTTGGCCACTGCTGCCAAAGAATTCTGTCCAGATCTTTTTTTTTACACCGAGACCGTACAGTATGAGCTATCACTCACTGTTGAACCTCGAGCAAGGAATTGCCAATTTACCTATTTATTTATGCTATGATGTAAATGATTTTGAATTATAAAAGAAGGGTGGTTGTATGGAAATGCACACTGTGCATAAATCTGGAGGGAATCATGTTCAACTGTGACTAGTTATAAACGTTGGGGTCATATATTGTGTCTGCCAGATGGTCAGTGTAATGTCCTTCCCTAAACCCCGACATAGTATTGGGTTTCCAACAGAGTTGATGAATAAAAATGGTGGACCAGACGTTATTCTCTGAAGTTACTCCTGAAAGGTTCACATGCAAAGAGGGTTACCTCAGATTACAACAGGATCTGGACCAGATGGGCCAATGGGTTGAGAAGTGGCAGATGGAGTTTAATTCAGATAAATGCAAGGTGCTGCATTTTGCGAAAGCAAATCTTAGCAGGACTTATACACTTAATGGTAAGGTCCTAGGGAGTGTTGCTGAACAAAGAGACCTTGGAGTGCAGGTTCATAGCTCCTTGAAAGTGGAGCTGCAGGTAGATAGGATAGTGAAGAAGACTTTTGGTATGTTTTCCTTTATTGGTCAGAGTATTGAGTACAGGAGTTGGGAGGTCATGTTGCGGCTGTACAGGACATTGGTTAGGCCACTGTTGGAATATTTTGAGCAATTCTGGTCTCCTTCCTATTGGAAAGATGTTGTGAAACTTGAAAGGGTTCAGAAAAGATTTACAAGGATGTTGCCAGGGTTGGAGGATTTGAGCTAAAGGGAGAGGCTGAACATGCTGGGGCTGTTTTCCATGGAGCATCGGATGCTGAGGGGTAACTTTATAGAGGTTTATAAAATTATGAGGGGCAATGATAGGATAAATAGGTAAAGTCTTTTTCCTGGGGTTGGGGAGTCCAGCACTAGAGGGCATAGCTTTAGGGTGAGAGGGGAAAGGTATAAAAGAGACCTAAGGGGCAATATTTTCACACAGAGGGTGGTACGTGTATGGAATGAGCTGCCAGAGGATGTGGTGGAGGCTGGTACAATTACAGCATTTAAAAGGCATCTGGATGGGTATATGAATAGGAAGGGTTTGGAGGGAGGTGGACCGGGCGCTGGCAGGTGGGACTAGATTGGGTTGGGATATCTGGTCTGCATGGACGTGTTGGACCGAAGGGTCTGTTTCCATGCTGTACAGCTCTATGACTCTATTTCTACAATGAGTTTCACAATCCTTGGATGTCCCAAAACTCCTTACAGCCAATGATGTACTCCTGTGAAGTAGTTACTATTTCTGATGAGGGAAACACAGCAGACAATTCATGCACAGCAAATCCCACAAACTATGTATTATGATCATATCATTTCTAGTAGTCGTGTTGGTTGAGGGATAAGATTGTCTGTAACCCAAAGCAAAACCTGTTTAGCATTTGCAAAACAAGGATAATTACATCAACAAATACTCTAATCAGAAAAAAAATTGAAAAGGCTTCATTGTCACATGCCCTTGAATGAGTGCAGTGAAAAGTTGGTAATGTCGCAGCTTATGGTACTCTCTGAGGTACAGGGTACCCAGGTACAGATATTTCAATATTTGTACAGAATTGAAAGAATAATCAGTAAACGTCCAGTACACGAAATTTAAAAGTACCCTAGAATTACTTGAAAAGACCAGCATAACAATATAAAGTTTTTTAAAAGTACTCGAACTTTAGTCTCCAGGCCATACCGTGCCCAGTCTCCAGATCTCACCAGGCCCAGTCTCCAGACACACCGGGCTCTGTCTCCAGACCACACCAGGCCCAATATAAAGCTTTTTAAAACTACTTGAACTTCAATCTGTGGTAGCTCTGGGCCTCCAAACCACACCGAGCTCTGACCCAGACCACACCGTGCCCTGTCTCCAGACCACACCAGGCCCAGTCTCCAGACCACACCGTGCTCTGTCTCCAGACCACACCATGCTCAGTGTACAGACCGCACCGTGCCCTGTCTCCAGACCACACCATGCTCTGTCTCCAGACCACACCAGGCCCAGCCCCCAGACCATACCAGGCCCAGTCTCCAGACCACACCGTGCCCTGTCTCCAGACCACACCGTGCCCAGCTCCCAGACCACACCGGGCTCTGTCTCCAGACCACACTGGGCCCAGTCTCCAGACCACACCGTGCCCAGCCCCCAGACCACACCGGGCCCAATCTCCAGACCACACCAGGCCCAGTCTCCAGATCACACCGGGCTCTGTCTCCAGACCACACTGGGCCCAGTCTCCAGACCACAGCGGGTCCAGTCACCAGACCACACCGGGCCCAATCTCCAGACCACACCGTGCCCTGTCTCGAGACCACACCGAACTCTGTCTCCAGACCACACTGGGCACAACCTCCAGACCACACCAGGCCCAGTCTCCACACCACACCGGGCTCTGTCTCCAGACCACACCGGGCACAACCTCCAGACCACACCAGGCCCAGTGTCCAGACCACAATGGGCTCAGTCTCCAAACCACACATGCCCAGTCTCCAGACCACACCGGGCCCAGTCTCCAGGCCACACAATGCCCAGTCTCCAGACCACACCGTGCCCAGTCTCCAGACCACACCAGGCCAAGTCTCCAGACCACACCAGGCCCAATATAAAGTTTTTTAAAACTACTTGAACTTCAATCTGTGGTAGCTCTGGGCCTCCAGACCACATCGAGCTCTGACCCAGACCACACCGGGCCCAATCTCCAGACCACACTGGGCTCAGTCTCCAGACCACACCGGGTCCAGTCTCCAGACCACACCGGGCTCTGTCTCCAGACCACACCAGGTCCAGTCTCCAGACCACACCGGGCCCAGTCACCAGACCACAATGGGTCCCTTGTCCAGACTACACTGGGCAAAGTCTCCAGACTACACCGGGCCCGGACTCCTGATCTCACCAGGCCTAGTGTCCAGACCTCACCGTTCCAGTCTCCAGATCACACCAGACCCAGTCTCCAGACCACACCGGGCTGCAAACCTCGAGGCTTTGCTTCCAGTTTGCAAGGACCTTGGCTCACCCATGCTGGCTTCCTGTCTGGCACTCACCCCGGGACTCCCCTCCCCATGTCGGCCTCCTGTCTCGGACTCACCTCTCCGTGCCAGCCTCCTGTGCAGGCCTGTCCCCAGGATTCACCTGTTCGGGCTAACCTACAGTGTGGGACACACCTCTCCATGCCAGCATCCAGTCTGGGACTCACCATAAACAGTTGGTCATTGAAATAAACTTTACATACAACTTGATGAGTGAAAGGTAGAAGACCACTTAGCCCAAAGTGTAGCGTGCTGGTCTGGGAAGAACGATCCAGCCTATTCTCTCTTCCCAGTTCCTACTTCATTGTCCTGTCAGCTGCAAAATGTCAAGTGTCTGTCTCAGTATTCTTCCAGGTCTACTACCTAAGGGATTCTATACTTGCCATAGAGGGAGTGCAGTGGAGGTTCATCAGGATGATACCAGATGGCAGGACTGTTCCATGAGGAAAGATTGGTTCACTTGGACCTGTATACAGTAGACTTTACAGAATTAGAAGGAATCTGACTGAAACATATAAAATTGTAACAGTGTTGGATAAATTAGAAGTAGGGAGGATGTTTTCACAGCGTGTGGACTCGAGAACCAAGGGACACAGTCTCAAGACACAGGGTTGGCCATTTAGGATTGAGATGAAGAAGCATTTGTTCACTTAGAGAGTGATCAACCTGTGGAGTTCTCTACCAAGGGATGCTTGTGGAGGACAGGTCACTGATTGTACTCAAGAAAGAGATAGATATATTATTTTACAGTCATCAAGGTATGAAGAGAAAGCAGGGATATGGCGTTGTGGCAGAGGGTCAGCCATGATCATATAGAATGGGGAAGCAGACACAAAGGGCCAAATGGCCGACACCTGCTCCTGTTTTCTACGTCCCTGGTAATCGATCTGTGACTAAAGGCAACAGGTCTTTTCTTGCCACTCCATCTCCTGTAAGACATCATTTAAGACACAAGTTGAAAGCAATGTATATTTGCTTCACAAACGTCATGTCCGCATTTGATTCATTGATCACTCAGACAATGTTCTGGGGATCCGGATTCAAATCCCACCACAGGCAGAATGGAATTTAAATTCAATAAAGAATCTGGAATTAAGAGTCTAATGATGACAGTTTAAATTTTGCCAATTTTTGGATAAAACCCATCTGCTTCACTTATATCCGTTAGGGAAAGAAATGTGTCATCCTTCCCTGGCCTACATGTGACTCGAGACCCACAGCAATGTGGTTGACTCTTCACTACTCTCTGGGCAATTAGGGATGGCTCAGTCAGTGACGTTCACATCCCATGAGTGAATCAAAAAAAAATTTGAAGGTAATTGGTAAAGAGTTATCGATGTTATATGAACTGAGGGTTTTAGCCATGGCGCAGTTTATAACCTCTGTGTACTTAGTAACCACAGTATACTGTGCAATAACTCTACAGTTTTACAACTTGCCAGAGCAACATTTACATTGGGATTTGTCCCTTTATTCCTTTCTGGGGACCTGGTAAGATTACCAAAGCTGATGTTTCAGTTAACTCCTGGTGGTGTAGGTGTGTAGCTGAGCAGCACTGCTTATGTGTAACAAGCAGAAGATATGCAGGGAAAAAAATTAGAAGGAGTATGGTTAGGTTGTTTGGATGAGACTTTAAACTGAGACCCCATGTAATTTCTCATGTAAGAGATCACAGTTTAGGGGCGGCACAGTGGTTGTGGGCGGCACGGTGGCACAGTGGTTAGCACTGCTGCCTCACAGCGTCTGAGACCCAGGTTCAATTCCCGACTCAGGCGACTGACTGTGTGGAGTTTGCACGTTCTCCCCGTGTCTGCGTGGGTTTCCTTCGGGTGCTCCGGTTTCCTCCCACAATCCAAAGATGTGCGGGTCAGGTAAATTGGCCATGCTAAATTGCCCGTAGTGTTAGGTAAGGGGTAATGTAGGGGTATGGGTGGGTTGCGCTTTGGTGGGTCGGTGTGGACTTGTTGGGCCGAAGGGCCTGTTTCCACACTGTAAGTAATCTCATCTTCTGAGAAGGAAAATAATCATTTGGCAGTACAGAACTTGAGTATTTCTGAAAAAATATTTTTGCAGAAGGTTTTTTTTCTCCTCAGGACAATTTCAGAGGGAAATCATTCCTGTTGCCCTGTCTAATATTTATCCCTCAATCAGCATCACAAAACAAATGACTTAATCATGATCACTTTGCTGTTTTTGGGATGTTGCTATGGGCAAATTGTTTCCTAAAATTCGCAGCAAATGCCTGTCAAAAAAAACTTAATTGGCTGTAAAACACTTTGGGAAGTCATAAGGTTGTGAAAGTCACTATCTTTCTTTTCACTCATGATCATGTTTTCCAATCTTACCAAAGTGTTTACAAGTCATACTCCCTGTTTCAGTCTCTCAATGTCAACGTTAAGATATTGCCAGTTGTACGTCTGATTCGAGGTGAACAAAAAAACTGTAACAAAAGGGAAATAGAATCTTTCAATGCTTGCTCATTAAAGTGTCAGTGAAGGACAAATCCCACTGTAAATGTTGCTGTGGAAAACTGTAAAACTGCAGAGTTTGTCACTGAACAAAAAAAAGTCAGCTGCCCTGCTCATGACCCTTTACATTGCCCTTAAATAACAGCCACCCGTAAATAGAATCAGTTTGAGAAATGTGTGTGAGCTATTATTGAAGATAGATTGAAGGTGAAACTGAAGGTGCCTCATGAAAGTACACATATGATTTCACTGTTCACTGTACTGCACTGAATACTCTCCAACCTCACTGTTTAGAGAGGGATTGTGACTTGTCAAAATCAACAAATTTCAGATTGGCGATTAACAGAAACAAATGTTGCATTTTAAATTGTTTTTTAAGCTAGCTAAATGTCCCAAAGCACATTACAGCAACTTTGAAATGTAGTGACTGACGTGATGTCCAGCAATCCCCTACATACAGCAATGTGATAATCACCAGATAATCTGTTTTTGTGGTGTTGATTGCGGGATAAATATTGGCTAAGACACCACAGATAACTTTGTCGCTCTTCGTCAAAGTAGTGACCATGGGATGTTACACATCCGGTTCAGAGGCAGGCAAACACCTCTGTTCAGTGGCTCACCCAAACGTCAGCATCTCTGAGAGTGTCAAGGTCCCTCAGTACTGCATCAGAGTGAAAGCTGAGACTTTTGTACTCAGGTTCGGGCATGGGACTCAAACGCTGTAGTCAGTCTTCTGATCCAGAGCTGAGAGTGTGATCTACTGAATCACAGCTGACATACAACGGCTTCATTGTTCTGATGAGGTCCAAACTTACTCTGAGCTGATAAATGACCGATCAAAATGTAACATCAGATTTGAACTGATGGATGGACCAAAGATCATGCAGCAGAGATTAGTTATCCCATTGGCATCAGGTCATTGAAGAATGAAGAGAAATTAAGGATAAAGAAGGAACTATTTCCTTCTTTATCCTTAATCCAAAAGATTATAATCTCCTCAGAAAAATAAATCCAGGAAATTAGAATCTCTTCAGTTGAGGATTGACTCCAAGCTGGGTGGTCACGGCCAGTGTACTGTGAGTTAGTTGAAAAAGGGTGACTCGATGAAGGGACCCGACCTTTGTGCAGTTGTTTCACTGTTCTATATTTCTCTTTGCAAAATATACAGAAAAAGATAAAGAATAATCCATTTGAGTTGCTGCTGGTTGATGGATAAGCAGCAGCAGGCACCTGGGATAACTCCCAGGTTCTGCTTTCAGTGAATGCTGTGGAATCTTTCGGATCCTCTACAGCAAGCAAATGTGATAGTCTTGTGTGATCTTGCTGTGCACAAATTGGCTGTTGTGAATCCGACATTACAATAGTGATGACACTTCATTAGCTTCAAAGCACTTTGGGACATCTCTTGCTTTCTCTACATAAAGTAGGGGACAAATAATAAATAGACCAATAACAGTTGTTAGTTGACATAAAATTAATGTGCATTAGACTGGAACACAGCTAGTTATATGCCAGTTGTTATTAAGTGGTAATTAACAATAAGTAAATAATTGTTTCCAAAGTAAGGCCTAAATGTTAAGAGTTAAATAGCATCTGAAGCCTTGAGATGATCAATATTTTATTATGTTTATAATTTTAGCCTGACACTTTTGTAAGAGTCAGAAAGGCATGCTTATTGCTTTGTGACAAACTAAAATTAAAAATCCATTTTATTGCAGAGTTTAAGATGCATTTTACAGTCATCAAATCAGTCAGTAAAAAATGAGGTCTGCAGATGCTGGAGATCACAGCTGCAAATGTGTTGCTGGTCAAAGCACAGCAGGTTAGGCAGCATCTCAGGAATAGAGAATTCGACGTTTCGAGCATAAGCCCTTCATCAGGAATAAGAGAGAGAGAGCCAAGCCGGCTGAGATAAAAGGTAGGGAGGAGGGACTAGGGGGAGGGGCGATGGAGGTGGGATAGGTGGAAGGAGGTCAAGGTGAGGGTGATAGGCCGGAGTGGGGTGGGGGCGGAGAGGTCAGGAAGAGGATTGCAGGTTAGGAGGGCGGTGCTGAGTTGAGGGAACCGACTGAGACAAGGTGGGGGGAGGGGAACTCATTTCCCCTCCCCCCACCTTGTCTCAGTCGGTTCCCTCAACTCAGCACCGCCCTCCTAACCTGCAATCCTCTTCCTGACCTCTCCGCCCCCACCCCACACCGGCCTATCACCCTCACCTTGACCTCCTTCCACCTATCCCACCTCCATCGCCCCTCCCCCTAGTCCCTCCTCCCTACCTTTTATCTCAGCCGGCTTGGCTCTCTCTCTCTTATTCCTGATGAAGGGCTTATGCTCGAAACGTCGAATTCTCTATTCCTGAGATGCTGCCTAACCTGCTGTGCTTTGACCAGCAACACATTTGCAGATCAAATCAGTCAGCCAAATGGTTAACTTGAATCATCCTGTTGCTCTTTACAATGTTCAAGAATTCAACAGAAACACCTTACAATGCGAAAATTACTTTCCCTTCAAAGTTAGCACAACCTTTTACCCTTCTCAGTATTGATGAATTGAGGGTCTGGCATCAGACACAGGATTTTGTGGGCTGAGTGCCATACTAATTTGTATGTGAGGCATTTAGAGATTGCGTGACCTATCAGAGACTGACTCACATAGCTGAAGCGATTGTGATACTTTTTTGGAACACCGCACAGATAAATGAACTGAGGCTGAAAGGCCTTGGTGAACATTTTCAGGACTTCGCACGAAAATATTGTGAAGCCAATTGACAGCCTGATTATCAAATTGGGGAGCCCAGTTCATCTCATTATGCAGTCAATTTACTAAACCTTCAGGAATGACTTGGAGAGTCCTGGAATGAACCCATCTCCAGGCAGATGCTGTAAGCAAACCTCAAAAGACTAATTAATAGGCATTAAAAAGAATTGTTTTTTAATTTTCAAAGAATTATCAGTTGGGCTCAGAAACTGTTTCACCTAAACATGTTAGAAGAGATACTTATTCGGTTGCAGGGACCTGTCCTCTACAGGACAAAGGAACCTGTCCAGAAACAGTGCCTCTATTGGAATGTAACAAATGCAGGGGCAGGCAGAGCTGTGGTGGTAATTTCACTGGGTTAGAATTCCGAGATAATAAGATAAAGAACTGCAGATGATACAAGGATAGGTGATGGGTCACATAGTGTTGAGTAAGCAGGGAGGCTGTCAAAGAACTTGGGCAGCACCGCGGCTCGGTGGTTAGCACTGTAACTTTACAGCACCGGGTTCGATTCCAGCTTTGGGTGATTGTCTGTGTAGAGTTTACACATTCTCCCCGTGTTTGTGGGGTTTCCCACGGGTGCTCTGGTTTACTCCCACAGTCCAAAGATGTGCAGGTTCAGTGAATTGGCCATGGGAAATTCCCTGTAGTATCCAGGGATGTGGAGGGTGGATGGATTAGCCATGGGAAATGTGGGGATACAGGGATAGGGTGAGATCTGGATAGCTGTGGGATGCTCTTCAGAGGGTTGGTACAGACTCAATGGGCTGAATGGCCTCTTTCCGCATGGCAGGGATTCTAGAGAGTGAGCAAAGAAGTGGCAAATGGAAAACAATGTGGGAAAGTGTGAGTTTATGTACTTTGGTAGAAAGAATACAGGCATTGACTACATTCTAAATGGGGAAATCTGAACCACAAAGGAATTTTGAAGTTATAGTTCAGGATTTTTGTAAGGTTAATATGTAGGTTCAGATGGCAATTATGAACGCAAATGCAATATTAGCATTCAATTCAAGAGGGCTAGAATATAAGAACAGGAATGTACTGATGAGGCTGTATAAGGCTCTGGTCAGACCGCATTTGGAATATTGTGAGCAATTTGGGGTCAGCCATCTAAGGAAAGATGCACTGACCTTGGAGGAGATCCAGAAGGCGTTTATATGAATGGTCTCTGGGATGAAGGGTTTATCAAATGAGGAGCAATTGAGGACTTTGGATCTGCACTTGATGGAGTTTAGAAGGATGAGTGGGGTTATGACTGAAACTTACAGAATGCTGAGTGGCCTGGACAGAGTGGACATGGAGAAGATGTTCCCATTAGTAGGAGATACTAGGACCAAAGGGCACAGTCTCAGAGTGAAAGCATAACCCTTTCGAACTGAGAAGAGGAGAAATTTCTTTAGCCAGAGGGTCGGGACTCTGTGAAACACATCACTACAGAGAACTGTGCAGGCCAAGTCATTGAGTGAATCTAAGACAGAGATGGATAGATTGTTGATTAGGAAGGGGATCAAGATTTATGAGGAGAGGGCAGGACAGTGGAGTTGAGAAACATATCAGGCATGTTCAAATGGCTGAGCCGGCTCAATGGGCTAAATGACCTAATTCTACTCTGATATCATATCATCTTATGATCTTAGGAATGTGGGAGATCTGAGACAGACAAAAAGGGGGTGGTATGGTAGCTCAGTGGTTAGCACTGCTGCCTCACAGAGCCAGGGACCTGGGTTCGATTCCTGCCTTGGGTAACTGTCTGTGTGGAGTTTGCACATCCTCCCTGTGTCTGCGTGGGTTTCCTCCGGGTGCTCTGGTTTCCTCCCACAGTCCAAAGATGTGCGGGTCAGGTGAATTGGCCATGCTAAATTGCCCATAGTGTTACGTGCATTAGTCAGGGGTAAATATACGGCAATGGGTCTGGGTGGGTTACTCTTCAGAGGGTCAGTGTGGACTTGTTGGGCCAAAGGGCCTGTCTCCATACTGTAGTGAATCTAACCAAAAAATAGAAATTGCTGGAGAAGCTCAGCAGCATCCGTGGAGAAAGAAAACAGAGTTAATGTTTTGGGTCAAGTGACTCTTCGCCATTCTGAAGAACTTCTGTTGTTGTTAGTAATCCAGGACGCCAGGCCAATGCTCTGGGGTCATGGTTTCAATCTCAGCATAGCATCCCTACAGTGTTGAAACAGGCCCTTTGGCCCAACAAGTCCACACTGACCCTCCGAAGAGTATCCCACCCAGACCCATTTCACTACATTTACCCCTGTCGAATACACCTAATCTAGACATCCCTGAACACTATGGACAACTTACTTGGCCAATCCACCCTAACCTGCACACCTTTGGACTGTAGGAGGAAACCAGAGCACTCAGAGGAAACCCATGCAGACAGGGAACAATGTGCAAACTCCACACAGACAGTCGCCCAAGGCAGGAATCAAGCCCAGGTCCCTGGCGCTATGAAGTAGCAGTGCTAACCACTGAGCCACTCACCCTGGCAGAAGGTGAAATTTCACGATAATAAAAATCTGGAATTAAAAACTGATTTGATGGTGACAATGAAAACATTGTCATTAAAACCCATTATTGCCCTTTAAAGCAAGAAATCATCTCATCCACAGCAACGTGGCTGCTTTGCCTTTGAGCAATTAGGGATGGGAAATTTTAAAAAGTAAATACCCATCAATGCCCACATTGTATAAATTAAAAACAAGTTCGCTGGTGGACCTCTATGGCAATTCTCCCACAATTAGAATTGATTCGCAAACCAATTGTGCCCTTTCCCTGAGAAGGATAAATCATTGTTCTGAGGTGTATATCAAATTTGCAATTTAAAAAGTTTTGACAACACATCTCTTTCTCAGTCATGCTCAAACTGTTTAAAGATTAAGTTCTCATCTATTAAACTTAAAAGTTGCTGGATAGACTGTCAAGAATCGTCCAATCAAATAATGATGTGGAGGTGCTGGTGTTGGACTGGGATGGACAAAGTTAAATATCACACAACACCAGGTTATAGTCCAACAGGTTTAGTTGGAAGCACTAGCTTTCAGAGCACTACTCCTTCATGAGGTGGTTGTGGAACAGGACTATAAGACACCGAATTTATAGCAAAGAGGTTACAGTGTTATGGAGCTGTAATGATATATTAAACAAATTTAGATTAAGTCTTTCATCTTTTAGAATGGGATATGCTAGTTTCGGTTCTTTAATATGTAAATCCCAGAACTCCTTTTAAGAGACATTCTCAAAATAGCTTCAGCTTTTCCAACAATAGGTGCCATGTCAGCGCAGACAGTACATTAAAGGTGAGAGGTTAAAGTCTGTGTCCCAATGTTGAGTCAGACATTCTACTTCTAAAGTGATGCTTACAGAATCTTATCTGGATATGCACTTTTTGAACAAAATAAAATGTAATGCTGCAAATACAAATTCACCCCATAAACTTATATGGGTGTGCGTGCAGGAGAAACAGAGTGAGTGCGTGCATTTGAGTGTGTGTATGTGAGTCTGTGAGTACGTGTGTGAGTATGATGGGGTATAAGCCTGTGGGAGGGCTCGTGTGTGGGTGTGAATGTGTGACATGCATGAGTGTGCATATGAGAGAGAGAGTGTGTGTGTGTGTGTGTGTGTGTGTGTGTGTGTGTGTGTGTGTGTGTGTGTGTGTGTGTGTGTGTGTGTATATAGTGCAGTGGGGTCACCTGTAGTATGACATGAAGCTCCCAGCTGAGGCTATCCCCATGGGGACCGAACTTGGCTATCAGCCTCTGCTTGGCCACTTTGCGTTGTTGCCTATCCCGAAGTCCAACTTGAAGGATGGTCAGCAAAGGTCCGAGATTGAGTGTCCCGGACGGCTGAAATGTTCCCCGAATATCCCACTCTAGCGTGGTGATTGCTGTGCAGTGTCCATTTATTCATTGTTGTAGCGTCTGCTCGGTTTCACCTCAGGGCATCCCTGCCTGCATCGTATGAGATAGACTATGTTGGCCGAGTCACATGTGTAGCTGCCACGTATATGGTGGGAGGTATCCCCACGTGTAATGGTGGTATCCGTGTCGACACTCTGACATGCCTTGCAGTGGTTACCGTGACAGGGTTATACGGTGTTGTGGTTAACGTTGTCCTGAAGG
This sequence comes from Hemiscyllium ocellatum, assembly GCF_020745735.1. Taxonomy (NCBI): domain Eukaryota; kingdom Metazoa; phylum Chordata; class Chondrichthyes; order Orectolobiformes; family Hemiscylliidae; genus Hemiscyllium; species Hemiscyllium ocellatum. The sequence continues at coordinate 43,039,007 of NC_083436.1, read as the reverse complement.
CTGGGCAGTTTGCTGCAAACAATCATCTGTTTAAGGTTTGGTGGTTGTTTAAAGGCAGAAGTGGAGGCATGGGAAGGTCTTGGCGAGGTACTCATTCTCATCCATAATGTATTGCAGGCTGCAAAGAATATGGCGTAGCTTTTCAGCTCCTGGGAAGTACTGGACAACGAAGGGTATCCTGTCGGTTGCAGCTCATGTCTGTCTCCTAAGGATCTCATTACGGTTCCTTGCTGTGGCATGTCGGAACTGCAGTCAATGAGTTGAGCATTGTATCCTGTTCTTATGAGGGCATCCTTGAGCATCCTCAGGTGTCCGTCACATACCTCCTCATCCGGACAGATCCTGTGTATGCAGAGGGCTTGTCCATAGGGGATGGCTGTTTTAATATGTTTCGGGTGGAAGAAATTAATAGTGTTGTGACAGAAGCTGGGGGTCCCCTGTACAATGGGTTTCAAGATGCCTTTGACATAGCCAGAGAGGTTCTCACACAGGGTCCTATTGCCTGATACGATGGGGTGTCCTGGTGTGTTGGCTTTGTGTACCTTCGGAAGGCAGTAGAAGCCAACTATGCGAGAAGTACATAGGATGAGGGCATGTAGGCAACTCTGAAGGACTGGATCCAAAGTCCTGACCAATGTTTTTACTTCCCAGATGTTTTCTTTGGTCAGATCAGCTGGTAGTTGCCTGTGGTGTTCCTGATTGTACAGTGGTCGGTACACTTCCTTACAGTAATCTGTTCTAGCTGAACGACAGTGGCTCCTCCTTTATCTGCTGGTTTGATGACAATGTTGTGATTGGCTTTGAGAGCATGGATGGCGTTGCGTTGTGAATGGGTGATGTTTTGCTCTACCTTGTGGGTGTGGCTGATGAATCTGGCATTTATATACTTTCTGACAGTTTGAGCACACATGTCAAGCCCAGGGCAGCAGCCTTCCAGTGAGGTCTAAATGGACTCCTCCTTTGGTTGCTCCTCCGTGGATCCCTGTTCCAGTTTGTCAGTGGGCTCGTTCGGATCATTGCTGACACCTTGAAAGAATTCCCGGAGTCTCATTCAGCTGATGAATTCCTCTGTGTCTGCTGCAAGATCCATGGGGTCCATTTTGGTGGTGGGGCAGAAATTGAGCCCTCTGCTAAGAACTTCAATCTCTTCCGGTTGAAGGGTGTGATCCAATAAGTTGACGATTGACTTTTCCGTGGTGATAACATTTTCAACTGTGTGCCGGGGGAGCTTGGCTACTGCTGGTGGTGATGCCAAGTTTCTCCAGTTTCTTGTTCTTGGTGTGCATGTACATGATGTAGTTTTGTCACCTTGCCTTTTTTGGCAATGTCCCATAACTGTACCACTGTATCCTGAGTGCAGGCTTAGAGTGCAGACTCCATCTTAATTTCAAGGTTATGCCGCCTGCTGTAGTGCTGGTGCACAAGATGATTGAGGAGTTTGTGAGCGATGTGGTGACAAAATCCCTCTGCGTCGTCTGTGTTGTAGGTCGACTTGAGTGGGTTCGTGATCTGTAATCCTTTTGGAATCTTTCCCACTTTCCTGCATTCCTGCAGAAACTTGATGTCTGTGTTGATATGTGCGATCTTCCTGGAGATCCTCTCCACTTTGACCTTGCAGTTAGTGGTGTTGATGGTAGTCAGGATTTGGAGGTCCCCACCCAATCAAATAAGGAAGAGATTGTTCACTGCCCAGTCGGTGTGAAAGGCAGGGTGTCAAGAGTAAGGACATGACAGGTAACCAATGGCGATACCGGCGGGTTCTTCTCTAATGCAATGGTAACGTTCTTGTGCAACCCCGTGTTATAGAAAAATCGCATTTTAGAAACAGTGCTTAAAGTGTTGGCGATGGAACCACGTAACAGCCAATACATGTTTTAAAAGTTCATGCTTTAGAAACAGTGTCCCCAATTCGTCAATCACATTACAGCAAATTCACAATCCTGAATCGTGCGTTATAGCAGAATGACCTGTATTGGGGTGATGGGCAGGAGGAGGTCATGTGATGAAACCCTCAGGAGCATGCACAGTCTGAGTTGACAACCCTCCTGTACACCAATACTGAAGACAGAGCTTTTTGTTACATGCCCGGGGAATTCCAAATTAACATTTTTATAACTGTTCACCTTATTTTTTGATAAGCTGAATATTTTTATGAAGTAATATGTGCAAAGTGCTGCACCAAAGTGTTTATGCCATCAACCTAGCCACGTGTTGGCTCCCGTTCAATCCAAGATGGCTTCACCTTTGCATTAGCTCAATGTCAAGGTTATAAATTTAGCCCAAACTTCAGGTCAGATCTTGACCAAACACTGGAATGAGGGAAGGGGAAAGAGCTAGAGGAGGGATTCCCAATTCGCTTCACTTACCTTTCCCAGATCGAGCAGCAGTGCATATTCTAGATTATTACATACCACGGCTGGAGTAAAAGCATTCCAAGACCAGTGAATTCAGATGTTTAGGTATATTTTAATAGCAGTCCTTCAGTTCAATTCTGAAAATGAATTCTGACCTCTGGAATAATCCCTGATTTTGGCTGTCCAGGATCTAAATTCTAGAATATCCCACGAGACCTATCTCTTAACTTCCTCCTTAAAATACATCCCTCTGACTAATTGTTTGTCCCTCATCCTGATATCTCCTTATGTGGACTAGTGACGATGTGTTTTTTTCTTTGACAAAGCTCCCATGAAGTGGTTTTAGGTTTTTACGATGGTGAAGGCACTTGTTGGATTTGGAACATACCGATGTGTTATATTAAAGGAGCAATGCACCAGCAACACCACTAATATTTTCAAAAATGTACTGAGCAATTGGCTACTAAACAGCACTTCTTAGAGTTAAATGACAACAACTGGAAAAAGGTCACTGCTACCCAGATTGCAAATAAACCACAATATTGTTTATTGCGCTTCGCTATTTTTAGTTACCATAAGGATTAAAGTAAGGCATGATCCTAGCTTTCCTCAGCATTTATTGGAAAGCACTTGCTTGGACTTCAAATCCGACATCCAGAATTCCCAGTAGGATTTTAGTTAATGAACTGTACAGCTGACAGCCAAATCCCTGTAACCGAGTGTACAATTTTTGTGCGGAGGGTATTATTTTTCATTCTGTCCATCAGCACACTCGGATGGGCAGAAAATCAAAGAAGATTGGTCGCTGTCCAAGGAAACAGGGATTTCATGTTCCTGTGTTAAAACTTACAAGAGCATTAACTAATGTTGGGTAGCAGATGTGTCCCACATGGAGACTTTCAGAGATAGCTTCTCCGATGTTGCTCCTAGATACACAATGTGCTTAATGCAATCCAAGCGAATTGGCAACAAAACAAAGTCATTTGAGATTATTATTGAAATTGATCTGGTGAACATAGCTGTGTGCAAAGCAGAAAATAATAACGTTGAAAAGGATGACAATTTCTGGGCCTGAAAATACAAAACAGTTTGAGTCAATTATGTCAATGCCAAATCTTTGAAACCCTGTTGCACGATACATAATATGAATTTTGCAAGGAAAATAATCCTGTTTTCATCAGGAGAGGTTGCTGCAACTTTTGTTGTGAGTTCTGATGGCTGTAGTTTGCAGTGATTCCAATTAAGTAGATTCTGTCGATAGTTTTTTGCAGTGCATTGTCCAAATGAGCTAATATAAGTTATAATAAGCTGTTTACCATTGATCCTTCTGTTTATTATTAGTCTTGCCTAAATTCCTTTCCCTCCTCCAGTTCATTATTTGACACAATAAGATCAACACATGCGTTGTAATCACTGCGTAATGTTTAGCAAAATCTGCATCCCTTCACTTTTCTCTGATAAAATATGGTTTATAATCATTTGAATTAATATAAGTGCACAGGTCAATTTATGTCACGCTGCACAATGAGAGAATGCCCAAGTCAGCAGCTGCACTTGATCCAACCCAAGGAGAAAATGAACTGACCCCAGCCCAGTGATGTAATGACTGTTCAGAAGGCTGTTTGGGGCTTGTGTAGTCCACGGTCTCCTTTTCCAGGCGGTCACTACTCGTATGCTGCCTATGTATTCTGGTCATGGAAAAGTGACAGTCACATCTGACAGGAAGACTAATAGCAGTGTCAATGCCTGTCAACAAGCGACAACTGGAGAGCTCCATGTTCTCGCTCAGGCTTTCTGACAGACACTGTGACTGCCACAATTAACACCGCTCCCCACCCCCAAACTTCACCTCAATCACCCCCTCCTCTCACCAAACAACTTTAAATAGACATCAATTAATCCAGAAATTTCACAAAGCTGAATTCTAACATTTCCAAACAGTTTACCCAGACACTTTATATGCTATCGGTTTCAGTCTCTATTTACAATGCAGCAAAAATAAAGCATTTTCTTGAAACAGAAAATGCACAAAGCATATTTTTTTGCACTGCTTGTAAGTTCTATTTCAAATCTTTGGTATAAATAATGATGATGATGGAACAAAGAACAGGGCAAAAGTGAGGACTGTGGATGCTGGAGATGAGAGTCAAGATTAGAGTGGTGCTGGAAAAGCACAGCACACAGGCAGCATCCAAGGAGCAGGAAAAATTGATGTTTTGGGCAGGAGTCCTTCATCAGGAATGAGTGGACAAAGAACAGTATAGCACAGGAACAGATCCTTTTGCCCACGAAGCCTGCATTCATATATGGTGTCTTTCTAAACTAAAAATCTATTGCCTCTATGTAGTCCATATCCTTCTATTCCCTGCCTATTCATGTATCTGTTTAGATGCCTCTTAAACATTGCTATTGTATCTGCTTCTACCACTTCCTCTGGCAACACATTCCAGCCAATTACCACCCTGTGTAACAAAATTATCTCTCACATCTCCTATAAACTTTCCCACTTTTACCTTAAGCCTATGTTCCCTAATAATTGACATTCCTACTCTGGGAAAAAGACTCCAATGATCTATTCTATCCTTGTCACTCATAATTTTGTAAGCTTCTATCATGTTGCCCCTCAGCCTCTGATGTTCAAGTGAAAACCAAGTTTGTCCAATCTCTCCTCATAGCTAATACCCTCCCAACCAGGCAACATTCTGATAACCATTTCTGTACTCTCTCCAAACCCACATCCTTCTGATACTGGTAGCCAGAACTGTACACAATATTCCAAACGTGGCCTCATTGAAGTTCTATACAGCTGCAGCATGACTTGCTAATTGTTATACTCTGTGTCCTGACTGATGAAGGCAAACATGTCATATACTTTCTTCATTACTGTATCCACTTGTGTTGCCACTTTCAGAGACCTGGGCACGTGCATGCCTGAATCCCTCTGTATGTTAATGCTTCTGCCATTTATTGTATACTTCCCTCCTTTTTTGACCTTCAAAATGCATCACCCTGCGTTTGTCCAGATTTAATTCCATCTGCAATTTCTCCACCCAAGCTTCTAGCCTATCTGTATCCTGCAGTTTCCTCTGACAATTGTCCTCACCATCCATAGTCTTGTGTCATTCATGAACTTATTAATCAGGCTACCTACATTCACATCCCTATAAACATCAGGGGTCCCAGCACTGATCGATGATGGGGTCCCTGTGGAACACCACTGGTCACAGATCTCCAGACAGAAAAATACCTTTCCACCACTGCTCTCTATATTCTATGACCAAGTCAGTTCTGTATCCATCTTACTAGCTCACCACAGATCCTATGTGACTTCACCTTCTGTATCGGTCTGCCATTAGGGACCTTGTCAAAGGCCTTGCTAAAGTCCATATAGACAAATCTACTCTCTTTCCCTCATCAAGCAACTTCATCACTTCCTCAAAAATCTCAATCAAGTTTGTGAGACACGACCTTCCCCACAGAAAGCCATACTGACTGTTACTAATAAGTCCACATTTTTTCCAAATGCAAGTAAATCCTGTGCTAAAGAATCTTCTCCAATAATTTCCCTACCACTGATGTCAGGCTCATCCCGGTTGCCCTTTATAAACAAAAGGAGCAAAGTGGCTATTCTTCATCCTGTGGGACCTCTGCTATGACTAAAGAGGACATAAAAATTTCATACAAGGTTCCAACAATATGTGACAATGTGTACTTTGGAGAGAAGTGTAGAGGAGCGGAGTATTATTTATATGGGAAAGCTACAGAAGAGAGGCATTTGGGATTTATGTAAATTTAGGGTGTTCAGTTGAGCTTACAATGTGGCACAGTTACATGTGCTAGAAACTACATACATTCAAACATAAGGCCTTCTTCTTTACAGGCAGAAAGAGCAAGTATACACACTGCTCTTATTTCAACACAGGGAGAGGAATAAGAACTTCCATTTCCAGCTTCAAGCTAGGAACTGCAGAAAGCTAAAACTAAAAATCCGAATTCTCTGGGAGCTTGACCCCACCCATTCAGGTTACTTTTATTGTTCCAATTAATTTTAAAAGCCAACGCCTTACAAGTTGTTTACTCAATTGGCTTTGACCGGACCATGCAGTACCTCTGTCTCAGCCTTCCTTCACAAAAAAAAACAAGACAAAATACAACTCTTAAAGCCTTAGTATTGTTCCGACAGGTGGGAGGAAGTTTAATAGAAGATGTTTGAAATTGTATTGGGTTGGATAGGGTAAGTACGGAGCAATTGTTTCCAGTAGCTGGGGGGGTGATGGGGATGTCAATAATCAGAGAGCACATATTCATGATAACTGGTGAGTTTCCCAGAGATGCAATATAGACAAACTTTTTTTTTACAGAATTAATTTTTGTAATTCTGGGTAGAATTTGGAATGTACTGCTTGATACAGATTCAATCAGAACTCTCAAAAAAGAATTGGATAAAAACTTTACTATTTTTGGGAGAGGAAAGGGCAAAGAATTTGAACTCCTTTGATTTCTCTTTGAAAGAGCTAGTGTTGACTCAATGGGCCAAATGGCCTTCTTCCCTCTGTGGTTCAATAATCAACAAAGAAGCAGTTCGTGTATCACCCAATGTTGTGTCAAAAGGTGGAGTGATGGGGAGAGACAGGAACATGTGAAACCTTTGCCTGCCCCTATGGCAGTTTATTAACAGTAAGAATTTAAGTAGCAGAGGGGAGAAGTGAGAAACCCTGATTCTGCTGTGATTGGAACTGGATTCATCACTGTAGCTTGATACTTTCTGTGATTTTTCAAAGAATGATTGACATTGACTAAAAATAATGTGGAGGTGTCAGTGTTGTACTGGGTTGGACAAAGTTAAAAATCACACAACACCAAGGTATAGTCCAACACATTTATTTGGAAGCACTAGCTTTCAGAGCACTGCTCCTTCATCAGGTAGCTGTGGAGCAGGATCATAAGACACAGAATTTATAGCAAAAGACCACAGTGTCATGCAACTGATACGATATATTGAACAAGGAGAAAGTGAGGACTGCAGATGCTGGAGATCAGAGCTGAAAATATGTTGCTGGAAAAGCGCAGCAGGTCAGGCAGCATCAAAGGAGCAGGAGAATCAACGTTTCGGGCATGAGCCCTTCTTCAGGGCTGATGAGCCCTCCTGATGAAGGGCTTATGCCCAAAACGTCAAATTTCCTGCTCCTTGGATGCTGCCTGACCTGCTGCGCTTTTCCAGCAACACATTTTCAGATATATTGAACAAATCTAGATTGCTATTGTCTTTCATCTTTTAGCATGTCTTGCAGGTTTCAGTTCATTAATATGTAAATTCCAGAATTTCTTTTAAGTCACATTCTTGAGATAACTTAAGGTTTTATAACAAAAGGTGACATCTCAGCTCATCACATTAAAGGTGTGAGGTCTGTATCCCAATCTTGAGTCAGACTGGTTCTATTTCCAAAGTAGGAATTTATAAAGTGTTACTTGAATTGACTGTTTGCATTAACAGCCTGCAGATTGTGTGCTTTTTGAGCAAAATAACACAGGTCAAGTTGTCAGTCTTAGCAAAGTTATTAAAACCACCTTCTCTCAGTCGAGAGATTATGGGTTCAAGCCCCACAGGTCTGAAGTCTTGAACACAGATAATGTGACTGACATCCTATGCAGCACTGAGGAAGTTCAGGAGTGGGACACTGTTGAAACCATAATATTTTGAATAAGACATTTAACTAAGGGCTCACAATATCATTTTGATGAAGGGTATGGCAGTTCTCCATGGTGTCTTATTCAATAGAACTGAAACAGAGTCGCTGAGTGTTATTTAATTTTTTGTTGTGGGAGCTTGCCACATTTCCTACTTTAGAACATAATCAGAACATAGAACGAGGAGCAGGAGTCAGCAATTCAGCCCCTTGAGCCTACTCCACAATCATGGCTGATTTAATCTCGGCATCAACTCCACTTTCGTGGCCGCTCCCCATAACCCTTCAACCCGTTACTAATTAAAAATCTGTCTATCTCCTCCTTAAATTTACTCAATGTCCCAGTATCCACCATACTCTAGGAAAGTGAATCCCACACATTCATGACCCTTTGAGAGAAGTAATTCCTCCCCATCTCTGCCCATCCCCCTCACACTATAACTATGACCTCTGGTTTACAATACTTCAATACTCCTCTCATTGCTTCAATCGATTTGCACTATTCTCGTTTGTGAAAAGTGATTTTAAAATCGAACACTTTATTTCCCATATCTGATAGCAATCAAACAATCCTTATGTTATAAGCTGTGCATTCAGTTCAAAGCTGAGATGGATAGAAACCAGTCATCATTGCAAGTTCCAAGGTCCTTGATGGAATTCCTCACATCCGTATGACTCCTGAATGTTGACATAATTGAAGCAGCTCCAGTTATTGGAGGCATGCACATTCTCTGCAGGTTTACACGTGGACATTTGACTGGAGTTGAAGGAGCTCAGCTTGGAGGAAGCAGACAGTGTTAACTAATACCATCTGGCGAGTATTCGGCAGCAGGGATAGTTCTACTCAGAGAAAGGTAAAGGGAGATGTATAGTCCCTCTAATTTTGCTTTCTTCTGTGCAGACATTCATGGCTGCACAGTTTTGAGAGAATGCTGATTCAAAGTCATCGAAGATTTTGATAGCATCAATTATTTTCTGTGGCAGAAAGGCTGCTAACCAGACGGCACAGATTTAAGGTAACTGGTCAACAAATCAGAAGAAAATAATCTTATTGTGATCTAGAACCTGAACAGTTAGTGGAAGCAGATTCCAATGTAACCTTCAAGAGGGGTACAAGGAAGGCAAAAAGTATTGCACAGTGACAGGGAAAGAGTAAGGGCCTAATTGCATAGTTCTTTCAAAGAGACTGCATAGGCATGTAAGACTGAATGGCCTTATTCTGCACTGTTATATTCTGTGTAATGTGGGTAAAGAGGTGGTAACTTAACATTATACCTTTGGAAAATGATGTCTAATTTTAGCAGAAATGTGGATATGAGAACAGACAGCTACCTGGTAGAATTTGCCTCTCACTCTGAATTTGGAAGTATTTTGCACCTCATGGTTAGCAATTCTATGTTTTTCTAAATGAGGCTATCCTGAATAGATTGCAATGCCCTCACTGCTTTGACACAGTTTGGGAATATGACATTATACACACACTGAATAGAATAGTTATCTTTCAGTGCAGTGGGTCCACTGGGTGAGGCCTATGTGTGCTCCACACAAACACCCTCCGTCTCTACCCCAGCAGCACACTCTTTTATTCCTTTTCCCCTCACATATTGATCTAGCTTTCTCTCAAATGCATCTACACTATTGACCTCAATTTGCTCTGTGGGAGCCAGTTCTACATTGCCACCATTCTCTGTGAAAAGACATCTCTCCTAAATTCCTTTTTGAATTTCATTTAACAGCCCAGGTTTTAGACTTCCAAAGTATGTCATCCACATTATTGAATTCCTTCATAATTTTTGAAGACCTTTTTCAGATCACACTCACCCTTCTCTTTTGCAAAGAAAAGAGCCGCAGTCTTCCATGATCATAATAACTACGCATTTCTGGATTTATCCTTGTAAATTCATTTGCAACTTCCCAAGTACTTATTCAAATGCATTTTACAGGTCATGTACTTAACCTCATGAATCATTTAGTCCGTTTATAGATCATCCCTTTGGTTGGTATTCAGTTATTGGCACTTTACTCACACTATCTAACACATTTGATCATTTGCAGAGATTTATTATTTGACACTTCACTTACACCATTTGTATGATCTTTTGATTTCTCTGCCCATAAATTCTGTTTTCTGTGAGCTTCCCTCTCACTTCACCTGACAAAAGTGCTATCCTCTGAAAGCTTGTGATTTCAAATAAACCTGTTGGACTGTAACCTGGTGTCATGTGATTTCTGACTTTGTTCACCCCAGTCCAACACCAGCACCTCCACATCATGCATATCAGACTAATTAAAAATGCATTGAATATCTGTAAATTAGTGTTGTGACCCATCATATCAAATCTTCCTTTGATATCATGCTTACCCCTGGTCGCTCACACCCTGTTTCTCATATATTGCTTCCTCTTCATATACAATCACAACCTGAAGAAGGGCTTAGGCCCGAAACGTCGATTCTCCTGCTCCTTGGATGCTGCCTGGTCTGCTGCGCTTTTCCAGCACCACACTTTTCGACATATAATCACAAGTCAAGCATAGCTCATTGAATATTCATTTATTCTTTTTGTGCACCAGAAAGTTCGGCTTTTATGGCCCACTCATGAGAGGTGAGCACATATTTTAGGTTGATGCTCCCAGCGCAGTATTCAGGAGTGCTCACTGTTGGAGGCACTGTCTTTTGGATGAGTATAAAGCTATTGCATACCCAGGCTGTAGACTAGACTAGAATTATTCCATGTCCCAAAATTTAATAACCTTTAAATATAATTTTCTAAACTGCTTTTCTCACAGCCTTACACTGGTTCTTTTATCAAATTCCATCCTTCAATATGATTGTGTTTTACTGAACTGAAATGTGGTCTAGATGATTCTCTTTCTCCTCAGTAGCCCCTAGTGTACTTACTGTACATGGCTTGCTTCATACCTCACTAATCAGCAAATCGTGTCTTAGTAGAGTCAGTCATTTATCAGATGTTAGCATTTATCATTTTAAGACAGCTATGTAACATAATAGGATGCTATTAATGTGCTGCCATGGATCAATCTCAAACAAGAACTTCCCGTGGAAATTTTATTACGGTTAAGTATTTCCAAGAGTTCAAAAAGATTCCTATCAAATCAGACTGCTGCCTGCAAAATCTGACAGACAGAAACATAAAATATATAAATAAATAATACAATGAAGGGGCTATAATTTGTTGCCTCAGGGCACCTAAGAGCACATTAGACAGGTTTAGATTCTTAAAATTTCTGTGGAACGTTTAGCTGACTGTCACAGCGAGGGAAACAGGCCACCTGAGTGAACAGGGCAAGAGACTTTGTATATCCCTCAACAATCAGCCCAAATGATAATGAAATTAATAAGGTCTGAGGGAATTGTTTAATTAGAATTCATTGTCACATCAGGTGCACAAAGAGAAACTAAGAACATGAAAGAAGAAAGGATAAAGAGAGAGACAGAAAGGGAAAACAAAATAATGTTATATTGTGAATGTTTCATTTCTAAAGTCATCAGTCACCATTAAAATCTACAGGAATGAGTCTCTACATTTGGAACAGTTAATATTCAGCACCAGTGAGGCTGTCAGGCAGTGATTGAAACATGTTGTAACAGGGTAGTTAGACTGAAATGGACAAGATTTAAATGTCTGTGACAAGTTTAGTTTTAATCCATCAATCCATTTCCACACTTTAAAGCCTCTCATATCTCTGTTGTTACTTAAGCCCCAGCAGGTTGGGAAGGGCACACCGTGGGGAAAACTCAGTGTCTACTAAGTTTAGCTTAAGAAGTCCGGAAATTAATCATAACTTAAAAACATTCACCAAACATAAAATTATTTTTTCAGAGACAAAATCTTTTTCCTGGGGTGGAGGAGTCCAGAGGTAGAGGGCATGAGTTTAGGGGGAGAGGGGAAAGATTTAAAAGAGACCTAAGGGGCAACCTTTTCACGCAGAGAGTGGGGTGTGTATGGAATGAGCTGCCAGAGGAAGTGGTGGAGGCTGGTACAATTACAACATTTAAAAGGCATTTGGATGGATATGTGAATAGGAAGGGTTTGGGGGGATATGGGCTGGGTGCTGGCAGGTGGGACTAGATTGGGTTGGGATATCTGGTCGGCATGGACAGGTTGGACCGAAGGGTCTGTTTCCACGATATAAATCTCTATGATTCTAAGCCTTTGGCTCAGCAGATGTTGTCGGTCAGTTAATACTTACATACAACTGACCAAGGCATAACTTTTCGGTAGGGCTTTTAAGATCGTTACTAAAATGCTGCTAATTGCTAATGAGGGGTTCTGGGGTGGCAGGGTGTAGTGAGCAACCCACAGCAAAATAGTGAATAGCAAACTTGAACTTCAGGGTTTCCATGTGAATTTGCTCTTGTGGTGCGTCTTGAATTTGAGTTAGAGGGCAAACGGTGACGGTTTGTCAAAAATTCTGCAAATTCCAGCAATGATTTGTAGACACATCATGTCTGAGTTAGGTGTCAGCTGTTGCTCAGTGTGTAGCACTCTTGCCTATGAGGCCTACAGTTGTGATTCAAGCCCCACTCCAAAGATCTAAACACAATCTGTGGGCTGACACTTCCAATGCAGCTCAGTACTGAGGGAAAGACTGCTCTGTCAGAGGGGCAGGCTTTCAGATTGAAGACTCAGGTGGATCTGACACTTCATTATTTGAAGAAGAGTCATAGAGTCACAGAGATGTACAGCATGGAAACGGACCCGTCCATGCTGACCAGATATCCCAACCCAATCTAGTCCCACCTGCCAGTACCCGGCCCATATCCCTCCAAACCCTTCATATTCATATTCCCATCCAAATGCCTCTTAAACGTTGTAATTGTACCAGCCTCCACCACATCCTCTGGCAGCTCATTCCATACACGTACCACCCTCTGCGTGAAAAAGTTGCCCCTTAGGTCTCTTTTATATCTTTCCCCTCTCACCCTAAACCTATGCCCTCTAGTTCTGGACTCCCCGACCCCAGGGAAAAGACTTTATCTATTTATCCTATCCATGCCCCTCATAATTTTGTAAACCTCTATAAGGTCACCCCTCAGCCTCCGACGCTCCAGGGAAAACAGCCCCAGCCTGTTCAGCCTCTCTCTATAGCTCAAATCCTCCAACCCTGGCAACATCCTTATAAATCTTTTCTGGACCCTTTCACATTTCACAACATCTTCCTGATGGGAAGGAGACCAGAATTGCACACAATATTCCAACAGTGGCCTAACCAATGTCCTGTACAGCCACAACATGACCTGCCAACTCCTGTACTCAATACTCTGACCAATAAAGGAAAGCATACCAAACGCCTTCTTTGCTATCCTATCTAACTGTGACTCCACTTTCAAGGAGCTATGAACCTGCACTCCAAGGTCTCTTTGTTCAGCAATACTCCCCAGAACCTTACCATTAAGTGTATAAGTCCTGCCAAGATTTGCTTTCCCAAAGCACCTCACATTTATCTGAATTAAACTCCATCTGCCACTTCTCAGCCCATTGGCCCATCTGGTCAAGGTCCTGTTGTAATCTGAGGTAACCCTCTTCGCTCTCTGCTACACCTCCAATTTTGGTGACATCTGCAAACTTACTAACTGTATCTCTTATGCTCGCATCCAAATCATTTATGTAAATGACAAAAAGTAGAGGACCCAGCACCGATCCTGAGAGGTTTCCTCAGTGTCTTGGCTCACTATGTATCATCAACCACAACAACAGGGTTTTCTGGTCATTATGCCGCTAACCTTTGGGGCTCAGTTAGTTCAGTTGGCTGGATAACTAGCTTGTAACACAGAGAGACACTGACAGCATGGATTCCATTCCCAGCCCAGCTGAGATCACCACAAACATCCCACCTTCTCAAGCTCATGCCTTGCCTAAAGTGTGATGGCCCTTAGATTAAGCAACCACTAGTTGACTCTCTCTGATGAGGGAGCAGCCCTCTGGACTCTAAACAAAACCAACCAAAGAACTTGTTGGAAAAACTCTGTAGGTCTGACAGTATCTGTGGAGCGAGAGCATTTGGGTCCAGTGAAGGATCACAGTGTTTTCCCAGCAATTTCTGTTTTGCCTCTGCAGTTGTGATTATTTTACCCTTTATGGGATTTTACCCACTCGCCCACATAACTTGCATCATCCGGAGTCTCCCTCCACCCCTCTCCCAGGTCTCCCCCACTCCCATCTCTCTCTCCCCGTCCAGCGTCTCTTCCCCCTGCCCAGGTTTCTCTACCTCAGACCTTGTTCTGGAGGAGGAGGGAAGTTGGGGATATAAAAAATGGAAGAGTTGAATTTGGCAAGAGAGAGGTGACTAGGTAGGAGGAGGAGGTGGGCAAAGAGTGGTTCGGAGAAATGTGGATAAGGAGGGTCAGGATAGACGTGGATAAGGAGGGTCAGGACAGACGTGGATAAGGAGGGTCAGGAGAGACCTGCCCCCACCAGTAAAGAACAGCCAGATGAACAGAGTAGAACCAGACAGCAATGGCTCAGAGTGACTCATGACTCTTTGACTCAACACCACCACAGACCCAGTCACCCTTGTCAGCGTGTACATGGTCCTCTATGCCAGACACAAAGGACGAGTTCCACAATAATCGTGCACCCCTCATTAGCAGCATCCCTAGGAAGGAGCAACTTGTTCTTCTGAGCGGCGTCAATGCCAGGGTGGATGCAGACCACCACTCATGACCCTCCTACCTTGGGCATTTTGGTGTGGGTAAAATGAATGAGAACAGACAGCAACTGCTCGAGTTGTTTATTTATCACGATTTGTGTATCACCAACTCCTACTTCCAGGCAAAGGCTCCTGGAGACACCTGCACTCAAACCATTGGCACCAACTCGATCTGATCCAAGTTAGATGGACCGCTATCAAATATGTTATCCATGCACACTCTTACCACAGTGCGAACGGTGACACAGACCACTCCTTCATGTGTTGCAAGGATAGGCTACAACCAAAGAGATTCCATCGCACTCAGCAACAGGGGAACACTTCCATCAACAACAGCAAGGTGACCCAGCCAGACCTTATACAATAGTTCCCAAAGGCTTTCGAGAGAGAACTCAGTGCCTTGCGACACGGAGACTCTGCCACAGAGAAATGGGAAACCTTGTGGGATACCATGCATTGCACATTCCTGGCTGTCTTGGGAAGAAGGCCTGCAAGACACATGACTGGTTTAAGGTTAAGGCCACCGAGATGACCCTTGTCGTTGAAGCCAAGCATGTCACCCTTGCTGAGTATGAGCAGCCAGCTAGCAGGAAGACCCTGCAGGTTCTCAGAGCTGACAGGAACAAGGCTCAGCAGACTGCCAGGTGCTGTCCGAACGAGTACTGGGCACAGCTAAGTGAGGAAATTCAGATGGCTGCTATAACGGGAACATTAGGGGACTGTATGAAGGCATCAAGAATGCACAAGGACCAGATCAGAGAAAGACAGCCCCCCACTTCAAATCCTCTACTGGGGAAGTAATCACAGACCAAAGGCAGCTGATGGAGAGGTGGGTTGAACACTACTCTGATCTCCAGAGTACACCATGTCCACTTCAGCAGTTGATGCCATCACGTGCTTACTGACCATGGAAGAGCTAGACACAGAGTCTTCAGTAGAAGTGTTCAGCAAGACCATTGACAGCCTGGTCTCGGGTAAGACCCTGGTAACGACAGGATTCCTCCTAATCTGATCAGGTGCTGCAAGACTAGCTACTGCTCCCATTGCGTGAAGTCCTCTGTCAGTGCTGGCAAGAAGGAGCTGTACCACAGGCCATGAGGGATGACAAGATCATTGCCCTTTACAAGAACAAGGGCGAGAGAAGTGACTGAAACAACTACAGAGGCATCTGTCTCCTCAACGCTGTCGGCAAAGCCTTTGCTCGGGTCATTCTCACTCAGCTACAGAAACTAGCAGAACGTGTAAACCCAGAGTCACCTGGGCCTCCGAGCTAAAAGGTCAACAGGAGACACAATCTTCTCCCTTTGCCAACTGCAGGAGACAGGCAGAGAACAGAAAATGGCCCGTATGTCGCCTTCATCGATCTCACCAAGGTATTGGGCCTGGTCAGCAGGAACGGCCTTTTCAAGGTTCTCCTGAAGACCAGCTGCCTACCGAAACTGCTGAGTGTGATCAAACCTTCCGCAGGAACATAAAGGGGACAGTGCAGTTCAATGGCAGCACTTCTGAGTCCTTCGGCATCCGCAGCGACATCAATCAAGGCTGTGTTCTCGCTCCTTTGCTCTTTGGGATTTTTTTTGCTGTGTTCCAATTACATAACACACCCAGCAGAAACTCCAGTTACTGACAGACTGCCTCGCTCATGCTTGCAAGGATTTCAGGCTGACAATCATTCTGAAGAAGATGAGTATCCTGGGACAGGACACAGAGGCACCACTGGTTATTGCCATCGATAGTCATCCCCCTACACCCACCCCAGCCCTGAAGAAGGGTTAAACTTAAAACATTGACTTCTCCACCTCCTGATGCTGCCTGCCTTCCTGTGTCCCCCTCCCTCCTGATGCTGCCTGCCTTCCTGTGTCCCCCTCCTTCCTGACGCTGCCTGCCTTGCTGTGTCCCTCTCCCTCCTGATGCTGCCTGCCTTCCTGTGTCCCCCTCCCTCCTGATGCTGCCTGCCTTGCTGTGTCCCTCTCCCTCCTGATGCTGCCTGCCTTACTGTGTCCCTCTCCCTCCTGATGCTGCCTGCCTTGCTGTGTTCCCTCTCCCTCCTGATGCTGCCTGCCTTGCTGTGACCCTCTCCTTCCTGATGCTGCCTGCCTTGCTGTGTCCCCCTCCCTCCTGATGCTGCCTGCCTTGCTGTGTCCCTCTCTCTCCTGATACTGCCTGCCTTGCTGTGACCCTCTCCCTCCTGATGCTGCCTGCCTTCCTGTGTCCCCCTCCCTCCTGATGCTGCCTGCCTTGCTGTGACCCTCTCCCTCCTGACGCTGCCTGCCTTGCTGTGTCCCTCTCCCTCCTGATGCTGCCTGCCTTGCTATGTTCCTCTCCCTCCTGACGCTGCCTGCCTTGCTGTGACCCTCTCCCTCCTGACGCTGCCTGCCTTGCTATGTTCCTCTCCCTCCTGACGCTGCCTGCCTTGCTGTGTCCCTCTCCCTCCTGATGCTGCCTGCCTTGCTGTGTTCCTCTCCCTCCTGATGCTGCCTGCCTTGCTGTGTCCCTCTCCCTCCTGATGCTGCCTGCCTTGCTGTGTTCCTCTCCCTCCTGATGCTGCCTGCCTTGCTGTGTCCCCCTCCCTCCTGATGCTGCCTGCCTTGCTGTGTCCCTCTCCTTCCTGATGCTGCCTGCCTTGCTGTGTCCCCCTCCCTCCTGATGCTGCCTGCCTTGCTGTGTTCCTCTCCCTCCTGATGCTGCCTGCCTTGCTGTGTCCCCCTCCCTCCTGCTGCTGCCTGCCTTGCTGTGTCCCCCTCCCTCCTGATGCTGCCTGCCTTGCTGTGTCCCTCTTCCTCCTGATGCTGCCTGCCTTGCTGTGTTCCTCTTCCTCCTGATGCTGCCTGCCTTGCTGTGTTCCCTCTCCCTCCTGCTGCTGCCTGCCTTGCTGTGTCCCCCTCCCTCCTGATGCTGCCTGCCTTGCTGTGTTCCCCCTCCCTCCTGATGCTGCCTGCCTTGCTGTGTCCCTCTCCTTCCTGATGCTGCCTGCCTTGCTGTGTTCCCCCTCCCTCCTGATGCTGCCTGCCTTGCTGTGTTCCCCCTCCCTCCTGATGCTGCCTGCCTTGCTGTGTCCCCCTCCCTCCTGATGCTGCCTGCCTTGCTGTGTCCCCCTCCCTCCTGATGCTGCCTGCCTTGCTGTGTTCCTCTCCCTCCTGATGCTGCCTGCCTTGCTGTGTCCCCCTCCCTCCTGATGCTGCCTGCCTTGCTGTGTTCCTCTTCCTCCTGATGCTGCCTGCCTTGCTGTGTCCCCCTCCCTCCTGATGCTGCCTGCCTTGCTGTGTTCCTCTCCCTCCTGATGCTGCCTGCCTTGCTGTGTCCCTCTTCCTCCTGATGCTGCCTGCCTTGCTGTGTTCCTCTCCCTCCTGATGCTGCCTGCCTTGCTGTGTTCCCTCTCCCTCCTGATGCTGCCTGCCTTGCTGTGTTCTTCCAGCCTCCTGCCTGTCTACTTTCGATTTGATTATCTGCAGGGATTTTTTTAGTCTCCACCACACGCCCAGGCGATGTTTTGCAATGTGAAATTTTGCTAACTAAAGGCCTTTTAGCCCATTCCGAAAATATACGTTCCTGCACCCAGGACTCAATGTCTTGCAAATTTCCCGAATCTACCAGGGCTACTGCACAAATACAAAATGCTGAAACTGATGGGACAGTTTTTTAGTTGTGCATGTTGTGTTTCGATGTTATATATTCGGATGCTGCAGTGGGCAGTGAGAGTGACGGGTCGCTGGTGAGAAGGCTCGAGTTGTTGCTCCATGTTTAAAAGACACCTGTTGTCAGCTATGTGGCCGCACCATCACCCGACAAGTTTAAAAAAAAATCTGCAGTCCACACCGAGATATTGAGCGAGGGGCACACAGTTAGAATGGGTCAGGTTTCTTCCTCATATCTACTGCACCTTATTTTTAATCTGGTATGGCGATTATTTGTCTGCAAATGCATCTATTGCTAGAGAGGTGAAAGAAGCCATGGTTTCTTGTTTAACCTCAGCGCTTACTGCTTTCAGAGCCACAGATAGATGAGGTAATTTCTAATCATCCAATAAGACTCTGGTCTCTATAAAATGATCCCCAAACCCATTAAATGATTTTTATTTTAAGTAATACTTTACTTAATGCTGTAATTACATCTCCTGATGCTCAAATGATTCATATTAAGTTATTTCGATTTCCAAAGTGTCATTCCCTTTAATCGCTGAAGGCAATATATATATTTAGAAAGCAGTATTGAAATAATTGATTAACACATTGTAAGTTACACAACATGCACATGTTTCATTCCTGTTCCTGGAGAAAATTGATGTGAAAATGAAATAACCTTACAGCATGTTATTTACATAATATGGACATTTATTTTCATTTTCAGTACCTCTTTTATTCAGAAGCCAATGGAAAGGTTGTAGTGAACAGACTCGTCTGCCAAATGTGAAGATTCTTCTTAATACACATTTGAAGTGGTTTGTGTACATTCTTGATTTATTGTTTATCTGAGCTGTGGGTTGCTGGATAGCACTCTATGGGGGAGTTAGAATCTTGGGGCTACAAGTAACAGTTCAAACATTACGGTACAAAAAAATCTAGGTTTGCACAATGGACCAATACCCCACTGTCGGAGGCTCCACACTTACAGAGTGCATGTTAAAGAAGGAAGTGCTGCACTGTCAGAGGGCCAGTACTGTGGGAGCACCATACTGTCGGAGGGTCAGTGCTGAGGGACCGCTCCACTGTCAGAGGATCAGTACTGAGGGAGTGTTCACTGTCAGGGAGTCAATGCCGAGGAAATGCTGCACTGTTGGAGGATCAGTGCTGAGGGAGAGCTGCACAGAGGGTCAGTGCTGAGGGAATGCTGCACCGTTGGAGGATCAGTACTGAGGCAGTGTCACACTGTTGGAGGGTCAGTGCTAAGGGAGTTCTGCACTGTTGGAGGGTCAGTACTGAGGGAGTGTCACACTGTCAGAGGATCAGTGCTGATGGGGTGCTGCATTTTGGAGGATTAGTGCTAATGGAATGCTGCACTGTCGGAAGGTCAGTACTGATGGAGTGTTCACTATCTGAGGTGAAAATGTGTTGCTGGTTAAAGCACAGCAGGTCAGGCAGTATCCAAGGAACAGGAAATTCGACGTTTCGGGCAAAAGCCCTTCATCAGGAATCAGGAACGAAACGTCGAATTTCCTGCTCCTTGGATGCTGCCTGACCTGCTGTGCTTTAACCAGCAACACATTTTCAGCTCTGATCACCAGCATCTGCAGACCTCACTTTTTACTCACTATCTGAGAGTCAGTGCTGAAGGAGTGCCGCACAGTCGCAGGATCAGTGCTGAGGGAGTGTTGCACTGTCAGAGGGGTCAGTGCTGATGCAATGCTGCACTGTTGGAGGATCAGTGCTGAGGGACAAAAACAGAAATTGCTGGAGAAACTCAGCAGGTCTGGCATCATCTGTGGAGAGAAATCAGAGTTAACGTGTTGGTTGAGTGAACCTTTTAGAAGGGTCTGATTTCCAGAATCCACAGTTCTTTGGGGTTTTTTGTGTAGTGTTGAGAGAGCGCTGTGGAAACTTCACTCTTTCCAATAGAGCATGAGGGAGCGCTTGGGAACTCCTGCAGCCAACAGAGTTGTCTCATAATGAGCTGAAAAGTTTCTGTGCAGAGATGACCTGGGGGGTGCAGTGAGAGAGAGACTCACTGAAATCCTTGTAGAGGGAGGAAGAGAGCTTCTTCAAGGAAGGCATCCTTGCAAGAGGATTCGCAGTAGGTTAAAATCTTCGAGTAAAAAATGAGGTCTGCAGATGCTGGAGATCACAGCTGAAAATGTGTTGCTGGTTAAAGCACAGCAGGTCAGGCAGCATCTCAGGAATAGGGAATTCGACGTTTCGAGCTTATCCTGAGATGCTGCCTAACCTGCTGTGCTTTAACCAGCAACACATTTTCAGCTGTGATCTCCAGCATCTGCAGACCTCATTTTTTACTCATAATGAGCTGGTCAACATTTAATCGTCTAACCACATCATCCAAAACATCGCCACGGTTTCTCTCATATTTCAAATTCCCTTTGCACGGTCAATCCCAAGTTTGTTCACCGCTGGGACAGAACCGTGAACATGAACACAGCTCCCAGCATCTCGAGCAAACCCTGACCACCCAGGGTTTCCGTTTCCTGTCACCTCAGTCCCACCCTTCTTTATTCTAACAATGAGCGAATGTAATGGGTTAGTTTTAAATAGGACTTTATTCAATCGGTATAACTGACGCATAGTCTATGAATAGTTGATAGTTCAGGCAGTGATCGTCTTCAATGAGGAGCTTCTAACAAAGACCAGGCGAAACTCCCGATGCAGCAGGACCCAGCCCATCCTCCGTCCGTCTCTGGCCGCTTAACCCTTGGAAATGCAGGCGCTGTGAGCAGCATTGTGAGTTCGCTCTCTCTATAAGGCACCTTGGCCAGTCTCAGTTCGATCTGATTCTCTGTCTCTGCAGCACTTACAGCTATCGATCTAAAGGTTGAAATAATCCGCTCTCGCTATACAAATATATATTACATTCAGGAATTTCGCCACGGCTTGAGTTACCTTTAGCAACATCCGTGTGATTGTAACTACATTCGGACATCTCCTAGTCTGTTGCAAGTCAATCCTTTAACTTTATTAGTCTGGCGTGGATGGAGCACTCGGGAATGTTCCTGTTGATACAAAGTTAAAAACCACACCACACCAGGGTATAGTCCAACAGGTTTATTTGGAAGCACTAGCTTTCGGATCGATCTCATTCTTCATGATCACCTGATGAAGGAGCAGGGGGAAAGCTAGTGCTTCCAACTAAACCTGTTGGACTATACCCTGGTGTTGTGTGGTTTTTAACTTTGTTGACCCCAGTCCAACACCGCATCTCCAAATGATATTGATAAAGGCGGTGAGTTATTGTCTGCAGACCCCACTGCTACACATTTTAGAATGGGATCTCTTTGGGATCCTGATATTAACTCGAGAATACCTGCGGCTGCTTCCCCCCCAATACTAAACGCGCAAGTTTCGCGTTTTAAAAGAATGAAGCTGGAACAAGGAGGATTGGATGGTGCGTAAATGTTTGCACCAAGTTTCCTTTTCACGGGGCACTTTGTTTGAAAGTCCCCAGGCATTTGAAATCGTCTTTTCCCCCAGGATAAAATCAAAATTCCTGATGAAGGGCTTTTGCCTGAAACGTCGATTTTTCCTGCTCCCCGGATGCTGCCTGACCTGCTGTGCTTTTCCAGCACCACTCTGATTTACAGTTAGAACGGATCAGTCCGAAATTCCTGGTGTGCGTTAATCCCATTCCTGGTGGGAACTGCAAATTTGTCAGAAAGGGATTTTAAACATTCAGGGTGTGGGTGGGTGCTGAATGTGGGAGGAAAGGGTCCAACGAGACCAATCGGCCCGTCACGTTAGTACTGTGCCTTTGTCATGACCCAAGAAACTGGAGATCCCAAACAAAACTGGAAGTTGCCGGAAAAGCTCAGCGGGACGGGCAGCATCTGGGCAGAGAAATCAGAGCTAAAATTTCGGGTCCGGCGACCCTTCCTCAGCTCCGAGTCCAGCAATTTGTCTATGTGTTTCTGATTTATACAGCATCCGCGGCTCCTGCGGGTTTTAACTGGAGAGCTGAAGTGGGAGCTGGCGATCGGAAACAAACACACAAAGTGCTGGAGAAACTCAGCAGACCAGGCGGCAGCCGTGCAGAGAGGAGGACAGAGTTCATGTTCAGAGTCCGGTTGGGAGCAAGTATCACAGAGAAAGAAAGATACCTCTGTCCTGGTCTGCACAGACGCTGCCCGCCCTGTGGAAACTGTCCAGTTACTCCCACGGTCTCGCCACTGTAACAGGGAGCGCTCCCTGTGTGTTTCTGTGCTTGGAGCTGTCTAAAGAATACCATTGGAACCACCTGTACATAATATATGCCCTTAATGTTTATATCTTGGTGAAATAGCTATTGATAATTACAGGAAATATTTACTACAAGTAAATGGACTAAGTAGTAATTTTATCTTGCACTTTGAATAAATGAAGATGGAATTTCTAAAGAAACAACAGGGAGCGTCCAATTCACTGGCTGGATTTTAAACGTCCTTCGAGTCAGAGATCTACAGCACAGATACAGGCCCTTCGGCCCACTGAGTCTGTGCCAGTCAAATACTACCCCCTCACCATTCCAATCCCCTTTCCCAGCACTTAGCCCATAGCCCTGTACACCTTGGCATTACAAGTGCACATCTAAATCCTTCTTCAGTGTGATGGGGGTTCCTGTCTCTCCCATCCCCACAGGCAGTGGGTTCCAGATCCCCTCCACCCGGGTGAGAAAGGGTTTCCTCACATCCTCTCGAAACCTCCTGCCCTTAGCCCTTCAATATATTCCCCCCACCCCCCTCATTCCACCAGCGGGAGGGGATTTTCTCTGCTCCTCACCATTGTACGCATTTCAATCAGGTGACCCCCCCCCCCCACTTTGTTCCAACGAAAGCATCTCCAGTCACCCATCATTACGGTAGGCGCTATATCAATGCAAATCCCGTTCTTCCTGTCAAAGTCCCACAGAATTGTACTTTCTCCCCCCCCAAATGTATTCCAAACGCAGGGTGCCCTGAGCAGACAGGGTTGTTGTGTGAGGTGCAGTGTGCTGGGGCGGGAGAGTTGCCGGTACCGGGACACTGAGACACTTCCTCTGTCCCTCTGCAGGGAATGCTGTCCCTCCTGGGGCAGCTCGGGGACGGCCGGGATTTGAACCTGTGGCTGCTGACGTGACGCCGTGTGGAGGGGTCGAGCGGACCGTCGCCAAATGCTGTGCCTGCACTTGTCGGTGGCCGGGCCCCGGGGATCTACGGCGAGCTGGGCTCCCCCCGCCCGTGACACCGGTGAGAGAACCGCGGCGGCGGCGGCGGGGCGAGTGAGCAGCCCACCACGGAGCGCCGCAGAGCCGGCGGAGCGCCCGGAAACTCCCGGCGCGGCCAGGGAGCCAGCGCCCATGAGGAGAGAGGGAGATTCTCGCCGGAGTAACGCCGGCGGAGCGGGAGCTCGGGCGGGAGAGCGGGGCGACTCCTCCGCCGAATTTTCCGGCTACGAGACCGCCGCGGGCTCGGATATTTACCAGAGTTTTAGCGACAGCGACAGCGACCAAGTCGGGTCCTTTGGAGCGCAGCCGGGGCGCAAGGACGGCGGAGCCCGGCTGGAGGGAAGCTCGGGCGGAGGGGAGAGCGGGTGCACGGAAATTTGGGCGGATTTGGCGGCGGAAGGCAGCGACGAGGTGCATTTTATAACCACGCACCAGATCCAGCTGTATGAACTGGACCATGACGGCGACTGTGAGTTTGCATTGGGATCTTCCTGTGCACTGGGATCTTCCTGTGCATTGGGATCTTCCTGTGCATTGGGATCTTCCTGTGCGCTGGGATCTCCCTGTGCGCTGAGATCTCCCTGTGCATTGGGATCTCCCTGTGCACTGGGATCTCCCTGTGCATTGGGATCTCCCTGTGCACTGGGATCTCCCTGTGCATTGGGATCTCCCTGTGCATTGGGATCTTCCTGTGCGCTGGGATCTTCCTGTGCACTGGGATCTTCCTGTGCATTGGGATCTTCCTGTGCGCTGGGATCTCCCTGTGCGCTGAGATCTCCCTGTGCATTGGGATCTCCCTGTGCACTGGGATCTCCCTGTGCATTGGGATCTCCCTGTGCACTGGGATCTCCCTGTGCATTGGGATCTCCCTGTGCATTGGGATCTCCCTGTGCACTGGGATCTCCCTGTGCATTGGGATCTTCCTGTGCATTGGGATCTCCCTGTGCATTGGGATCTTCCTGTGCATTGGGATCTTCCTGTGCACTGGGATCTCCCTGTGCGCTGGCGGAGAGCGGCGCCGCTTATTCCTTCCTGGACAGCAGCTCCCCGGAGAGCGACGCCTCGGAGGAAGGCTCCCTCACCCCCCGGGCTTCCGCCGGAGAAGCGCCGGCGGCTCCGGGCGCCGCGCCCGGGCGGGAGTCGGCGGGCGATGAAGGTGCCCGGCGGGCGGGCGCCGCTGGCGGGCACGTCCGCCTGTCCATCCGGGCCAGCTCCCGGGCGGTGGGCGAGGAGCGGGCTGCACGCCCGGGCGCCCGGGGGGCGGAGGCGAGCCGCTGCAGCTCCGGCGCAGTGAGTGAGCTGGACGAGGCGGATCAGGAGGTCCGCAGCCTGACCGCCCGGAGTTTCCGCAGCCTGGCGCGCCTGGGCGATGAGTATCTGGACACTGACTGCTCCGGTAATAGATCAACCGATTTGTCATCGCTGTCAGGGGGGAGTGTCGGGTGTAGCCGCTGGGCTGAGGGTGTGGGGGCTCATTGCCGCAAATCAATGGGCAAGGCAGATTGCGGAGAATTTCCTGCCCAGGCAGCAAACGGCAGCGTTAGCGCACCCGGGGAGGACCCCCGGAGCCCAGAGGGAGGTCCCGGGGAACTACCCCCCGAGGGAGAGGGGTCACAACCCGCCAGCGCAGCCCAGGACAACCCGGCGGGGCGAGGCGGAGAATCGGCGCAACTGGGCTCCCGGGTCACCGCGCCCGGGCAGACCGTGCCGGAGGGACAGCGGCACCCCCCCCGGGGCTCGGGTCCCGGCGATGGGCTGACGGACCCCCCGGCGGCCGGGGGCGGCGCGGGGATGGCGAAGCCCCAGCGCAAGTCGCAGCGGGCGTCCAGCCTCCTGCAGAACATCATCTGGAAGCGGATGCAGTTCGAGCAGGAGCTCCGCATGGAGCGGGGCGAGATCAGCGACACCAGCTCCCCCGGCCGCGGCTCCAACAGCCCCCCGGGCCCCGAGCAAGGCCACTCGGCCCGCGGCAGCCTGTTCCCGAGCCAGCGCAGCGCTTTCCGCGCCTGGCCGGACGCCGGCGCCAACTCCGCCCGAGCGGGCCAGAGCATCCGCGCGGAAATCGCCCAGAGCCCGGGCCGGGACACCAAGATGTCCCACCTGTTCGTGCCCGGGATCCAGCGGGCACCGACTGGCACCGAGCCCAGGAAAGCCTCTCCCCGGGACCACCCGCCCCCTCCCAAAGGGGCAGCGGAGGGGGACAGCGCCGCCGTCCGCTCGCCAGAAATCCGCATCAAGGTGCGGAGCCGCCGGAGCCCGGGACCGGGGCCGGTCCCTGAGGTCCGGTGCCAGCCGCTGATGTTGGCGGAGGCTGGGCATGAGGAAGGGGGCAGGAGCAGGGCTCAGCAGCACTTTACCGTCCGGGACATCCGCGACAACATCCAGAGGCTCCAGGCGCCACTCCACCGGGTCCGGGACGTCCGCAAACTCCTCAAGAGCTCCTACCACATCGTGACCGTGCACGGTGGCACCGTATCCCGGGAGGAGAGGGTCCCACCGGCCCCGACCCTCGCCAGCAGCCCCTCCGTACCCATCGTCATCAAGTGCCAGGCGGTCAGTAAGAAGCAGCTCCCCGGCAACTGGAAGTCTGGTGCCCGGGCCAGTGGTGGTGGTGGGAGCCTGGAGAACGCCGTTAACGACAGCACTTTGCCGCAAGCGGCGAGACCTGGGTCCCCGGACACCGCAATGATCACTGGCTCCAGGTCGGTGCCCAGGGCCAGCCTCCCGGTCACCGGTGCCGGGAGAGCGGCAGCGAGCCCTCCCACCTCCGGAGCAGCAGCCCCGGGACTGGACAAGGCGCTCGGCGCCGGCTGCCAGGCCGAGGCGAGTAAGCGGTTGGCACTGGAGAAGTTGACGGCGGCCGTGAAGAGTATGGAGCAGCTGTACGTCTTCGACCGGAACGAATGGAAGCGCAAGAGCGAGGCGGTTCCCGGTGCCGGAGCCCTGGCCGGGAGTCACGTCCTGTCCCTGATCGCCAGCGAGGAGGCATCGGGCTCCGACCGGGAGGCACCGGCGGGCACTCAGCCTCCCGATCCCACTCGCAAAACCGAACCCTCCACCACCCCCGGGATCCCCAAGACCCCCGGAGCCGCCGCCAAGTGCACGGTCCCACAGCTCTTCACCGTGGCACCGGTGAGCCAAGCCCCCGCCAGGAGAGAGTTCAAACCGGCAGCCACTGTCCGATCCCCGCCGGTGCAGCCCGAAGTGCGCTCGGTGCGGGCCCCCCTCCGCCCGTCGCTGGAGGAGAGTGAGAAAGCGGCGCAAAACGTGGCGGATGCCCGGAGCGGCCCTCCAGCAGAGTTTGAGAACTACCTGACCATCCCGATCAAGCAGCCTCCTGCCCCCGAGCCTCCCACCACCTACTCTGCCATCCCCGGACGCCTACACAGCCCGAGCCCCAAACAGCAACGGGAACCATCTCCCGCCACCATCTACCACCAGCCTCCGTCCCAGAAGCCCAACCCCAGCCCTGCCCTGGTGGTGCAGCCCCCAGAGCTGATCAGCCACGCCAAGTTGGTGGAGAGTCCCCCGGTACCGTGTTTCCCGGGCCCTCACACACAGCGCAAGATGTTACTGGACCCCACCACCGGGCAGTACTACCTGGTCGACACGCCCCTCCAACCTGCTCGCAAGCGGCTGTATGACCCAGAGACCGGGCAGTATGTGGATGTGCCCATTCCTCAGCAGCCCCTGACACCAATGTCTGTGCCCATGTCTCCCATTGCAATCAACCCTGGCGCCTATGGTACCACCTACATGCTGTACCCGGGATTTCTGCCCACGCCCGCCCTGCTGCCCCCTCTACAGAGCCAGCTGGCCCGGGCCGACAGCGAGCGCAATGAGACTGTGAAGCCCCCCAGTGCGATCAGCCAGCCTGGAGAAGCCCAATACATGGAGAGTCCTTATTACTTCCCCACTGGCAAGTCCATGAATCCCACCCACACCGTGACCTCTCAGCACATCACCAGAGCCAGCAAAGGCTTCCCAGAAGGTAAACCAGTCATCAGCATCACCTCCCAACCTGGGCCGAGGATCATAGCGCCGCCATCCTTTGACGGAACCACCATGAGTTTTATTGTGGAGCACAGATGAACAGTCCTGGATCAGTGTGTGTGAGTACATACCTTCACCGGGAATCAGCACTGCCTCAGGTTTAACCATGCCAACATCGCAAAAACCTCAAAACCATAGCATTTTGTTTAACACTCGTTAATGAGTAGGGTTAATAAAACAAAGAAAAACTGTAGATGCTGGAAGTAGGGTGTATGAATAGGAAGGGTTTGGAGGGATATGGGCCGGCTGCTGTCAGGTGGGACTTGATTGGGTTGGGATATCTGGTCAGCATGGACGGGTTGGACCGTAGGGTCTGTTTCCATGCTGTACATCTCTATGACTTTAGAGTGTGTGGCACTGGAAAAGCACAGCACGTCAGGCAGTATCCCAGGAGCAGGAGAATCGACGTTTCGAGCATAACCCCTTCACCAGGAATCATGATGATTCCCCTGCTCCTCAGATGTTGCCTGACCTGCTGTGCTTTTCCAGCACCACACTCTGCACTCTGATCTCCAGCATCTTCAATCCTCACTTTCTCCCTGCAGATTCTGGAAATCTGAAACAGGAATGGCTGGAGAAACTCAGCAGGTCTGGCGGCATCTGTGGGAGAGAGAGACAGAGTTTTAACATTTCCAATTCAGTGACCCTTCATCAGAATCCTGCTCTCCCTCCCTGCCAGACCTGCTGACTTTTGCCAGCAGTTTCTGTTTTAGCTTTTATAGTTATCGGGTTAGTAATCCAGAGGGTTGTTCAAATGACCTGAATATTGAGTGCCTGTCCTACCTTGGCAGTTGGAGAGTTTAAATTTGTTTATATGATTGAGTAAGTGAGGAATAAGGACCGTAAAATACCAGATTGTGGCAGGAGTTCATCTGGTTCAATTATGTCCTTTTAGGGAGGGAAATTTGCAGTCTTCACCTGGTCTGGCCTACATATGACTCCAGACCCACAGCAATGTGTTGACTCTAACTGCCCTCTGAAATGGCTGGGCAAGCCACTTGAGACAGTTTTCTATGAGCAATTAACACAGCAATACTCAGGTCCCATGAATGAATAAAGAAACACTTCATTCAATGAGAATAGTTCATACTGTTAAATATTTTAGGTGGGAAAATGAATAGATCATCTAACCCCTTGAGCCCCTTCAGTTCTCTGTTCAATTAAACCACAATTGACCTCTATCTCAACTCCACCAACCTGTCCTGCTTCTGTATCCTTGGTACCCTCACTATATTAATCCACAGAGGGTGAGAGGAAAAGGTTTCAGGTTTCTAGTCTCTGAAAAGAATGCTTTTGGGATGGCCCTCCCTCTAACTGTCCTTCCAGAGAAAACAGTTCCCTCACTATCAACCAGCTCTAACTCTTCAATCGTCATGTGGAGGAGCCAGTGTTGGACTGGGGTGGACAAAGCCAGAAGTCACGCAGTGCCAGGTTATAGCCCAACAGGTTTATCTGAAATCACAAGCTTTCAAAATGTAACCGCTTCACCTGATCAAGGGGGAATGCTCCGAAAGCCTGTGAGCTCAAATAAATCTGTCAGACCATAACCTGGTGTCATGTCACTTCTGAATTTCTTCAGTCATTGCAATTGGATCATTCCCTAATGAATCATCCTTGAGGAAGTGCAATATATTTTATAAGGAATATACAGTTGTATCTGATATCGTGACAATATTAGTTATGGATGGGAAAACAACTGCCTATTTTATTGTTCTCATTAACTTGTTTCCTAGTCACCCCTCTTGTTTATGAAACGGTATCTTTTTGCTCGTACACAGTTCCGCTGTTGTTTTCCGATACAGAACAGCAATGAATTAGTCTTCATTTGTGGACTTTGTCAATGACACTATTTTCAAATGCTGTAACTGAGCACAATGTCAGATTGAAGCTGTCATCTGATACCCACCTGCGCTGGCACTCTCCCTCAGTGCTATTGTTAGTTGGGTGCTGAGACAGGTGTCCAGTGAGCATTTACTTTCAAGGGACAAATTGGAACTCAATTGCATAACCTCAGACCCTGATGCAATTTTGAGGTAAAGGTGAGTGGACAGTGTGACATTGCTTATTTACACTGGCAATGTGCAGGCTGACCAACACTCCTCAAAGCTGAGGGCTGCTGCGAAAGAGAACAGTGAAAGCTGAGTTCCCTGTAAACCATGTACAAAACCTGAAGGTGCCCACAATGGTGCCCCACAAGTCAGACACTTGAAATTTTCACTCAAAAAGACCTAAAAGGCCTTGTACCTAAACAAATTGCCCACACACTCCAAAAGGAAATTAGAGGTCACAAAATAACTTTAAACTTTATCTTTGGGAGACTAGCAAGATCAGGAACCAATTTTGTCTGATAACCTGGCACCGAATGCCATATTCACACCCTGAAAGTGGCAACAGTGCCAACCCCAATAACAGCAACCACTGACTGTTTGCAGGTGGCTGGTTTCACACCTGAATGTTAAACTAGGCTCAGTCATTGCAGGTGACGCCGTTTTAGTGCTGAGGCATTGCAACCACTGAGCCAACCTGCTAGCCCTTTGCTCAATTTTTCCATCCATTATCAAAATATGGTTGGATAGTGGGAGGTCAGCTTTCTACCAGTAAGGGTGGGAGCAGGACGTTTGCTCTCCCTGAAGGTGAAATGGGTGAGGTTTATAGCATTCCCCAGAATCATACCCCTGGATGTGACTGAAATGACTGCAGACATTTGCACCTGTATGTATGTGAGCTGAATATCTTAAATAACTGATAATTTTGCTGCTTTGCCTTTAGCGCATCATCCCTCTGTCACAGTTTGGAAGTGAATGAGGGTAAGGATCTGGGGGTGAGTGTGAGGGGAGGTTCTGGCGGTGATTGTGAGGGGAGGATCTGGGGTTGAGTGTGAGGGAGTGGTGGTGAGATACAGGGTAGGACAGTAGCATGGAAAAATGGGTGAAGAAGAGACCTTTCCTTTTATTCATTGGATGTGAACATCACTGACTAAGCCAGCATTTATTGCTCATCCTAGTCCCAGTGAAGAGCCAACTGCATTGCTATGGGTCTGAAGACACATGTTGGCCAAACCAGATTTCCTTCCCTAAAGGGGATTAGTGAACCAGATTTTTTTTCCCAACAATCAACAACAGTTTTATCATTACACTCTGAATTCCATTTTTTAAAAGTTGAAATTTAACCATCTGCTATGGCAGGGTTTGAACACAGGTCCTCAGAACACTACCTGGGTCTCTGGCATAACAGTCTAGCAATACTACCAATAGGCCATCCATTCAGGCAGGCCCCCAGCCAGCTGAATTTAGAAGTTTTAAACTATTTTTTCTTAAAAAAAAAATCCTTGCTTTTGCTGGCTTAATGGTTTAATGATTTTTTTCTTCGCCTGTTGTAAAACCTCACAATATAAACAAACTTTCACTAACACTCCATGAGTCTGCTTTCTGGGTTATACTGGCGTAAAGCCATTATTCAAAAAAGATTGACCTTAGTTACTTTTCACAAGCAAAAAAAAAGATTACCATGCATCACACACCTTTCATCATAGTAACAAGAAGGTAAAGGTTTAAGAGAAGTAAATAAATAGAGAGATTTCAGGGTTTTTAACCTGGGTGGTTTAAGTTTGTAATTTCACACCCTGAAAGTGGCAACAGTACCAACCCCAGGAACAGCAAACACTGACTGTCTGCAGGCGGCTGGTTTCACACCTGAAAATCAAACTAGGTTCTGCTTGAAGCCAGCATTGAAGCAGATTCCTAAGTTCCTTCGAAGTGGGGTTCAGCGGTTTCCAAAACATAACACCATCAATGGAACAAACTATCCTCAGGATCTTCATAGTAATAATAATCAAACAGTGTCTGAAACTGAGATACATGAGTGAATACTAGGACAAATTGCCAAAAACTTGGCCAAAGTGCTGTACTTTAAGGAGTGTGTTAAAGGAGGAGGGAGAATTGGAGAGGTTTAGAGAGAGAGTTCTGGACCTTAGGGCTCAGGCAGCTCATGGCCATTACTGGCAGGGTATTAAAATGGGGGATGTTCAAGAGCTCAGAAATTTAAGATTGCAAATATCTTGGAGGGTGGTGGGGTTGCAGATGGCAATGCTAAAGAGTAGCCCAGCATCCTGCGATGATTTGAAAACAAGGATGAGAGGCTTTCATTTAAGACATTGCTTAAATGGGAGCCTCTCTAGGTCAGCAAACTGAGTGATGATGGGTGGGCAAGACCTGGTGCAATTAAGCACAAGGGTAGCAGAATTTTGGATGACCTTAAGTTTGCAGAGGATGGAATGTGTGAGACTAGCCAGGAGTGTTTGGAATAGTCAAGTCAGGAGTGACCAAGGAATGAATGAGGATTTCAGCAGCAGATAAGCTGAAGCAGGGGTGGAGTTCATGTAGTGGAAGTGAACAAAGGTGGTATTAGTGATGACATGAATATATGGTAGGCATTGCAAACATCCAACCATTGCACAGATGTCACAATACCTTGGTGAACAATCTTTGCATAGCATTAGAAATTATAAACTTCAAGCTATCATATAGCGAGTCTGAAAACATGCTGTTTTTTAAAGGCAGGAATGTTGTACCAGGAGGCACACAATGTATTATCTCTAGGTAGCACATTGCTCTTGGCCAATAATGATCTACAATAACAGGAGCTTTGTTGCAGGAAGCAAGATAGACATGATGCATGAAAAGTAAACTTCTTTGGTGCTAAAAACATGAAAGATAAACTAGAAATACAGGCGACACCAAGCATCTGCAGAGTGGATATTTCAGGACAATGAGCTGAGTCTGAATTGGGCAGAGTTGAGAACTAACAATTTCTAAACAAACACAGACTCAATGTTAAAATGGTTAAAATGACCTGTCTGAAGATAACAACTTCTGAAAGAAATGGCTGCTCTTTTAGTAATTTCCTTCCATTTGTCAGCGGTTTTAGAGCAGCAACATCTGAAATGTGAAACTTGCAAAACTTCTATATTTATAACTACTAGATTAATGCAGTTTCATCTGAATTATTTGGCTGTATAGTCATGGTACTAAGATGACTTATTTTTCCCGTTAATGGTGCATCATATAAAATATCAGAGTGTTTTGTTTGTAACTAATTTAAGATGGTGGCGTTTACTATAAATGATCTAAAGAGAGAGTCAAAGTTGGGCTGTTGTGTTGCTAGAAATAGCTCCAAGCTGCATGCCCTATCTAATGTTAAGTACTTTAGCAGTTGTGCCAAGAAGCCAGTTGCTGATATTCAAAACAAAGTTGTTGATCACCATGTCATGAATACGAAATAGTTACAGCACAGAAACAGGCCATTCAGCCCATCATGTTGGTGTTTATGTCCCACAAGAATGTCCTGCTGCCCTATTTCATCCAATTCTGTCATTTCTATTCCTTTCTCCCTCATGCACTTGACTGGTTTCCTCTTAAATGCACCTTTACTATTCCCGGTGGTATTGAGGATTTTTAAGCTCGGTGGTTTAAATTTGTGATTTTCTACTTGAAGCCGTCACCGTAGAGGATTTCTAAATTCCTTTGAAATGAGATTCAGTGGGTTTTTTTTGATTCTCACCACACACAACAAAGGTTTCTCCTCAACCTCTGTCAACTTTTTTGTGATTAATTAACATTTCTGGTCCTTTGAGTAATCTCCCACACAAACGGAAACCTCTTCTTGCATCTACCCTATGAAACATGCATGCTGATATCACCTTGGAAACACCTTCCTTTGTTATCCATTTTCTACAAAATTGTTGTAGACCACCCCACACTCAAGCCCACCCTCACTCACCCACAAAAACCCTTTCCTGATCTCAATGAGATGGCATCTCTCCATGTATCTTGTCAAATCTTTCAATGTTAAATACTTAAGCTAGATCAACCCTAACTCTTTCATATTCGAGGCAATGTAAGCCCATTCTGTGCAACCTGTCCTTGTAACCTAACACCCTAAACCCTGATAACGATCTGCTATATCTACACTGCAGTCTCAACTTAGTGTTTCGTTCCTAAAGAACAGTGAATTCAGGAAGGGATACCCTCGGTGGGCTCCAACCAGAATATATGCAAATAAATTTTTAACTTCCTCACCTTCTTTAACCCAGATCTCTTGGAGCAAAGGCAATTGTCCAAGGTTGTCAAAGGTGCTATACAAATGCAAGATGTTTCACACATTCAGTATTCTTAAACTGTTCATTATAATCTTATAATTTATGAACTTGTTTAAATTACTAAATTAGGAACAGGATGAGGTCATTCATTCCCTTATTCTGCCATTTCGTTTTGATTGTGGGTGAACTCCATTTACCACGCGGTTATGTAACCTTTAATAACTTAACCCACAAAAAGATGTGGGGAGAATGTTTCCCTTCTTGGGGTAATTGAGAACTAGGAGGGCACTGTTTTAAAATAATGGTTGTGCATTTAAAATGGAGCTGAGGAAGAATGTCTTTTCCCTGTTGGCATTTGGAATTCTCATTCCCAGTCAGCAGCAGTGGGTGGGTCTTTGAATTTATTCAAGTCTGAGTTCCTCTGTGTTTTGATTGACAAGAAAGTCAAAGATTATAGGCCACAGGCAAGAAGGTGTAGATGAGACCACAACACATTAGCCATAATCTTACTGGCACCAAAGCATGCTCAAGGGGCTGAATGGCCTCATCCAGTCCATATATCTTATGTTGTTTTGTTATCATTAACATTTTCCCAACCACAAGCTTTGCTTTCTTTGGCTTAATGTTTAATCATACGTTCTTCTCAACAACTAATCGTGATAAATTGCCGTATCAATGTGTCTCATTCAGTGTTGGTTTGTTATTTGTCACGGTGTAGTTACATGCTGTAGCCACCAGGTAACTCATTTTCTGAGATTTCTGCCAATTCTGTTGCCATTTTGGAAAAAGCTTGTATTCATCAATGAGCCTAACCCTGAACCAACAGCAGATATTTTGAAAATGGTAACTGAGTAAAAGACGTTATTAACATTTAATCTAGAGGCAGGAAGAGTAATCTGACCCCTCCCAGCTCCACAAACCCCCTGTTGCCAGGATCCTTGTGGCGTGAATAGGCTGCTGTACACTAGGGCTGCATCTGACCAAAGCAAGATAAGCTAAACAATATTAATTTGTAAAGTTCCACATGTTACCTATTCGAAGGGTATCAGGTGAATGTGTGAGATTACTGAGCATTGATGGTGCATATATACTATAACATATAAATTAAATATATATATATGTGACTATTTTCTAGAATATGGGATCTTGATCAGATGGGCCAATGGGCCAAGGAGTGGCAGATGGAGTTTAATTTAGATAAATGCGAGGTGCTAAATTTTGGAAAGACAAATCAGGACAGGAGGTATACACTTAATGGTAAGGTCCTGGGGAGTGTTGCTGAACAAAGAGACCTTGGAGTACAGGTTTAAATTGCCTTCAAGGTGGAGTCACAGGTAGATAGGATAGTGAAGAAGGCAGTTAGTATGCCTTCCTTTATTGGTCAAAGAACTGAGTACAGCAGCTGGAAGGTCAGGACATTATAGGCTGTCCGGGACATTAGTTAGACCACTTTCAAAATATTGCATGCAGTTCTGGTCTCCTTCCTATCAGAAGGATGTTGTGAAACTTGAAAGGGTTCAGAAAAGATTTACAAGGATGATGCCAGGGTTGGAGGGTTTATGCTATTGGGAGAGGCTGAACAGGCTGGGGCTGTATTTCCTGGAGCGTCGGAGGCTGAGGGGTGACCTGAGGTTTATAAAATTATGGGGGGCATGGATAGAATAAATAGACAAGGTTTTTTCCCTGGGGTGGGGGAGTCCAGAACTAGAGGACATAGGTTTAGGGTGAGAGGGAAAAGATTTAAAAGAGACCTGAGGGGCAACCTTTCACACAGCGGGTGATGCGAAGTATGGAGTGAGCTGCCAGAGGATGTGGTGGAGGCTGGTACAATTGCAACATTTAAAAGGCATCTGGATGAGTACATGAATAGGAAGGTTTTAGAGGGATATGGGCCAAGTACTGGCAAATGGTCAGCATGGATGAGTGGAACTGAAGGGTCTGTTTCCGTTGCCGTACGTCTCTATGACTCGATAAGTAGGACTAGGCCATTCAGCCTCTCACCTGCACTACCACTTCTCTCCACATTCCTGTTTGTAGCCCATTAACCCATGACTCTATTTTAATTCAAAAATGTGTTGACCTCATCCATGAATATATTCAATAACCCAGTTTCCACTGATGTCAAAGGTAGAGAATTACAAAGTATAATTTTTTTAAAAAGTCTGTAAATGCTTTTTCTTGTGCATTCAACAGGACGGTTTGCAATAATACCATTGAAAACAGGAGCAGGAGTGTACCATTCACCCCATTGATCCCATTTTGTCATTCGACATGATCTTGACCGATACTCTATCTCTATGCTATATTTTCACTCTCTCCACATAATCCTTGACACCTTTAACCTTTAGATTTCTATTTCTTTCTTAAATATATTCAGTGACTTCACCTCCACAGCCTTCTGCAGTAAAGAATTCTACAGGATCACTACCCTCTGAGTGAAGAAATCTCTTCTCAGTTCAGTCTGGAATGGCCTCCCTGTATTCTGTGACCCTGAACCCCGCCCCCTCCAAAGTCACAAGAAATATTATCCCTGCATTCAAGAAGATTCCTTCTCATTTTTCCAAACTCCAATGAATGCAGGTCCAGTTGAACCAAACCCTGCTCATACAACAAACCTTGTCATCTCAGGAATCAGTCTTTGCTGCACTCCCTGTACCACAAGTATGTCTTTTCTTAGGTAACGAGACCAAAACTGTGCACAGTACACCCTGTTGTGGTCTCATCATGGCTTACTACAGCTGCAGTTAATGCTTCCTTGCTCCAGTACTCAAGGCCATCACTCCATTTGCCTTTCTGACTGCACAGTGTATTTGTTTGCTTGTTTTTAATGCCTGATATACAAAGTCATTAAGTTCTTGTTGACAATCAACACTTGCCAATCTATCGCCATTTAGGTAATACCCTACCATTCTGTTTTTCTGACTAAAATGACCAACTTTACACTCATTATCTCTGTGACTCTATAGATTTTGCCGTACAATTGCTCACTCACTCAATGTGTCTAAATCATCCGAGCTCTTCTTTACATCTTCCTCACTCCACACAATCTCACCTAGCTTTGTGCCATTAGCACAATCAGTTCCACTATAACATGATTATGGAGAAACCGCGCTTTAGAAACCGTGCTTAAAGTGTTGGTGCTGTAATTGCATTATAGCCAACACACATTTTAAAGGTTTGTGTTGTAGAAAGTGTCCCCAGTTTGTCAATCGCATTACAGCGAATTCACATTGACGAAATGGGTGTCATAACAGAATGATCTATACTACAGTTGGCTTCCTCATGCAAACACAACATATATTGTGAATAACTGGTGTTCATGCACTGATCCCTGCGCTATCCCACTTGTCTGTCTTACACTCCAAAAATGACCCATTTATTTATGCTCTGTTTACTTTCTGTTAACTAACTCCCAATCCATGCCAGTATATTATCCCAAATCTTGTGAGCTTTGATTTTGCCAGCTATCCACTAATATGGAAACTTTACCAAAAGCTTTCTGACAAACCAAATACATCACATCCAGGGCTGTCTCTCTATTCTACGAGTTATGAGCTCAAAGAACTCCAATAGGTTTGTTAAACAGCATTTCTCTTTCAAAAATCCATGTTGACCTTGTATAATCCTGAATATTAATGCAGGTCATTATGCTTTAACATTTATTTCATTAACGCGAATTCACTGTAAAACAACTGACAAATTGGGGACACTGTTTCTAAAGCACAAATTTTTCAAGCATGTATTAATTATAATGTGACTCTGACCACATTAGATTAAATGGTGCTGTTATTATGTGATTTTCTCATAACACTGGATTGCACAAGGATGGAACTACCGCATTACAGCAGAACTGACTGTACAAGGGGAAAACCAATATCTCTACTGCATGAGAAGAGAGTGTTGATTGATCAGCAAGCGAACCCGTGATTATTCAGAGCATTGCCCTGAGAAATGACCCAGCTACTGGCAACCCCCTGTCTTGTTGAACTGAAATAGACACAATATGTGGAGGTACTCTTTCTGTCTATAAAGAACGGTGCCACATGTATTCATAACTTCCAGCACACACAAGTGCACCACTTTGGAAGCCCAATGGATAATCCTAAATTCATTGTCACACTCAGAGTTATCCAGCAACCGCTGTCCATTTGCAGAATTGCATTAATGTTGAACATTGTGATGTGTCCAATGTGGCTGGTTGAATACAGGCAGTACCTAGATTGTTGCAAAGAACAATTTGCTGTTGATAAGTTGGCTGGTCTTTGAGAAGTACAGCCAACCTACTTGGTATCACACTGGCACTGAACGTTGTATACGTCAGGCCAACACTGTGTTGCACTTGCATGTGCTGGAAGCTACATATTTGAATATACAGAGCCCTGTTCTTTGCAAACAGAAATAGCATGTTCACATACTGAATCTGTTTCAATTAAACAAATTAGATGACAACAATTTGCTCCTTCATTTCCGAGGCCAATGCCTTGAGCAATCAGACCCAATCTGCCTGATTTAAAATTTAAACAAAGCTTGGCAGTTAATTGTCAATCAGCATTAATGGTGCATTCCATGGCAATGCCTCTACCAGATAGAGTCCGCTTGCCAATCATAGAGTCATAGAGCTGTACAGCATGGAAACAGACCCTTCAGTCCAACCCATCCATGCCGACCAGATATCCCACCTGCCAGCACCTGGCCCATATCCCTCCAAACCCTTCCTGTTCATATACCCATCCAAATGCCTTTTAAATGTTGTAATTGTACCAGCCTCCACCACTTCCTCTGGCAGCTCATTCCATACACGCACCACCCTCTGTGTGAAAAAGTTGCCCCTTAGGTCTTTTTTATATCTTTCCCCTCTCGCCTTAAACATTTTCCCTCTAGTTCTGGACTCCCCGACCTTAGAGAAAAGACTTTGCCTATTTACCTTATCCATGCCCCTCATAATTTTGTAAACCTCTATAAGGTCACCCCTCAGCCTCTGACATACCAGGGAAAACAGCCCCAGCCTGTTCAGCCTCTCCCTATAGCTCAAATCCTCCAACCCTGGCAACATCCTTGTGAATCTTTCCTGGACCCTTTCAAGTTCCACATCATCTTTCCGATAGGAAGGAGACCAGAATTGCACACGATATTCCAACAGTGGCCTAACCAATGATCTGTACAGCCACAACATGACCTCCCAACTCCTGTATTCAATACTCTGACCAATAAAGGAAAACTACCAAATGCCTTCTTCACTATCCTATCTATCTGTGACTCCACTTTCAAGAAGCTGTGAACCTGCACTCCAAGGTCTCTTTGTTCAGCAACACCCCCTAGGACCTTACCATTAAGTGTATAAATCCTGCTAAGATTTGCTTTCCGAAAATGCAGCATTAATACTGTTCTCTCATGGAGTATAAATGTTAGCTTACATCTCAAATGGGTATTCTTGTGAATTGTGACGATTGCAAGATTAAAAGCTTTGATTTAATGTGCCTTTTATCAGCAATATTCAAATTCTGTCTTACCATGAGGAATCCAACCCTTTGGGAGAAACATTTCCATCTTAAATGAGACACTGAAACTGTGTCCCTAGATTCTAGATTCAACCACAAGAGCCCACATCTTCTTAGCATCAGTTTTGCCAAGACCCGTTTTGAGAAGAATGAGGGTTAAATTTCCAAATTCATTGGGCATTGGCACAGCCTACTCAAATTTTCCTTATAAACAACCATTTGAACATTCTGTGAACTGCTTCCAAAGCCTCTGTATCACTTCTTATATCCCTGTGTGGTGCCTGTGCCGTTTTGTAGATTCTTCTTTCATCATCGTTTCCTAATTTACTCCATGTTCTGGAACTGCGGCTGGGGATAGAAACTGTAGAACGCACGTATTGACCACCGGGGAGATGGAATATAATCTCTGTCCAACTGTGAGCAACTTGACCCAACAGCATCAGAGTGACAGACAGCTTGAGATCATAGACACAATCTTGGGGATGTGACTCAGGGTGCTGTGGACATCCACTGTTGTATCTTTACACCCCACCCTCCAAAGTTCTGCCCTTTCTTTCCTTTGGCATTTATTCTAGACTTGGGTTTAAGAGGGGAGGTGATGGCCCAGTGGTTTTATTGTGAGACTGTTAATTCAGAAACCTAGGATTTGAAATCCACCACGGCGGATGGTAGAATTTGAACTCTAAGAATCTGGAATTAAGAGTCTAACGATGACCATGAATCCATTGTTAATTTTTGGGAAAAGCCCATCTGGGCTGGCTGTGCTTTTCCAGCACCTCACTCTTTGACTTAGGAAATCCTTGCCTGGTCCTGGCCTATGTGTGACTCCAGACCCACAGCAATGTGGTTGACTCTTAACTATCCTCTGGGGCATTAGGGATGGGCAATAAATGCTCGCCCCGACAGCAATGCCTCGCCCGATGAATGAACTTTAAAAAAACCTGCTTGCTGCCCAGTGACTTTGCTGTGCACACAGTTCTGGTCTCTCTAGTCTCTGGAATCTCCTTGCAATCCTGTTCCTGTTGGTCTGCTCTAGCAAAGAGAAAGATATGTCCATTTGATCCACTCTGCTCCCTTCTGTAGAAGCTATCATGGCAGCAACAGAGAGGGGCAGTGCCTGAGGCAAGATATAAGATGCTTAGGAGATCCTTAATGTGCAATCAGCGTCAGTGGCTCTCCCTCACCAATCTGGTTTGAACTTCAATCTCCATTTGAAAGTGAGTCAAAGTTTTGCATTGTGTTTTCAGAAATTATGCTCTGATAGGGGTGTCAGGCACACTATCTGTCTGGATGATGGGATTTATGATCTAGCTCACTGTAGTTACGGTAGAAGAAACCTCCTTGGATCATACCTTATTTAAACTTATTTAACACCTCTGCTCAAACAGCAGGGGAGAGAAACCTCAGATATGTTCTCGAGAGCATGTGCACATTAGGTTCTCTGTTGAGTCATTGTGAGGCTTGTGTCTTTCAGTCAGTAGGTCGACCAAGCACTCCCGTGACTCGCTGTCAGCCTGTCCATGTTTCTAAATCCAGGGCCAACCATGCCCTGGGCAAAATAGGTCCTAACCATGAACTCCCTCCTGTCTGTAGTCTGTCTGTAAGATGGGACAGTAAAATTGGGTAAAATAAGAACTGGCTATGATGGGCCAAATGGTCTCTCTCTCTCTCTCTCTCTCTCTCTCTCTCTGTACCATTCTTTGATGATTATGGGCTCATGACTCTGGACCCACATCCTTTTGACTACCCAGAAGGCACTGGTCTCCCTGACATCTGGTATTGCAATCTGTAACTTCATTTAAATACTGCCTGGTCCATGCTGAGAGGATGGAGGGAGGGGCGTTGGGAAGTGAGAGAGACACTATTCATTATAGGTTTGTGGGGCAGGGGAACTGCCATCACCAGGGGTATGGCAACCAATCATCATAGAGTTATTCAGCATGGAAACAGGCCCACCCTTCGGTCCAGCCAACCATGTCAAACATAATCCCAAACTAAACCAGTCCCACCTGCCTGCTCCTATCCCATATCCCTCCAAACCTTTCTTATTCATATACTTATCCAAATGTCTTTTAAACATTGTAAATGTACCCACATCCACCACTTCCTCAGGATTTCATTCCACACATGAACCACCCTCTGCGTAAAAAAAATTGCCCTCTTTTTTTTAAATCTCTCTCCACTCTCCTTAAAAATAATATTTAAACAAAGTGCTTTAAAATGCAGACTTTCATATTTCTATGATTTTTTTATATCTTGACCTATAATATATAACCTTTAATAATTATGTAATGAATGTTGCTATGCTCCTTTCAACCTGCCTTGCTTTTGCTAGTGTGTGGGGGCACAATAATTTTCGGGGACTGAAGTCGTTTGGGGAACGATGACTTTGGGCTCAGTGCAGGGCAGGAAATGATGGAGGGATGAAGATCGAAGATACAGGCTGTGTCATAGTTGGAGGAATGCAGAGACCTCAGAGGGTTGTAGGGCTGTGGAGGTTGGCTTACATTGAGCAAAAGTGAAATACTGAGCCTGTTGGAAATCTGAAATTCAGAACCGAAAACTGCGGGAAACCCAATTCAGCTGGTTCTGCAGGGAGGCAGAAACAAAGTTAACGCTTCCGGTCAATGGTCTTTCAGAACTGGAAATGGTGGGGGGGGGGGGGCGGGGGAGGAAACTGAATGTTGCATAAACGAGTTTGGAAATCAGAAGTGGGGAGGGAAAAACAAAGGAAACTTGTGAAAGGATGGGAGGGGGAGGGAAGCAGCAACTAAAATCCAAAAGGGATGATGCTGAAAGACACAAAGGGATAGCAATCTGAGAGTACAGAATTTGAGTATTATTGAAAGGAGACATTTTGATGAAGAATGTATTTTGTACTTATCAGGGCATTTGCAAGACTATAAATTTTAAGGGAAA
Organism: Hemiscyllium ocellatum; assembly: GCF_020745735.1. Lineage (NCBI taxonomy): Eukaryota > Metazoa > Chordata > Chondrichthyes > Orectolobiformes > Hemiscylliidae > Hemiscyllium > Hemiscyllium ocellatum. The sequence continues at coordinate 42,996,889 of NC_083436.1, read as the reverse complement.
ACCACATTTTGTATTGTTTGAGAACAGAATGCTGACTGGTTGGAGATGTTGACTCTGATTGTTGGTGACATTGTCATGGAGAATGTACCAGTTAGATGATGACTTACGATTAACTGCCAAACATTGTTTGAATTTAAACCAGGCAAGTTGAATCTGATTGGTCAAAGTCCAAAATCACATGACTCCAAGTTATAGTCCAACAGGTTTATTCGAAACCACAAGCTTTCAGAGACCCCGTCTCTTCCTCAGGGGTCATGTGATTTTCAACTTTGTCCACCCCGGTCCAACACCAGCACTTGCTCATCTGATTGGGTCAAGGCATTGCTTTGAATAATTAAGCAAAGAATGATTGTTGTCTATTTTTTAAGTTGAGACAAGCACAATGTGTGGACATGTTCTTTCAGAAAACAGTGCTCTGTGCATCAATGTGTGTAGTTACCAGGATACACATCATCAAGTAAGCTACATCACCTCCATCAACAATCAGCATGCTCTTCTAACTCAGTATAAAATGTTCTTCCTTTTTACATTTTTAATTCTTGTAAACTTCCTGATGAGTACAAGATGAAAATCTTCAGCAAAATTTTTTTTTACAATAAAACTACAAAGGGGATGATAACAGGATAGGTAAATAAACAATTAGTTAAAACAGAACTATCATTCAGTCTCACTGTCTGAAAAAATGGGAGGGATGTTTTCCATTTAAAGTTGTTGAATTCATCAAATATCCTTAGGATGATGTTTCAAACCCACACCACTTCTACCTAAAAGGATAAAACCAGCAGACACATGGGAACATCACAACCTACAAGATCCCCTCCAAGCCCCTCACCATCCCGACTTGGAATTATATCGCCGTTCCTTCAGTGTCACTGGGTCAGAATCCTGACATTCCCTCCCTAAGGGATATTCTGGGTCTACCTACAGCACATGGACTGCAGCAGTTTAAGCAGACAGCTCAGCCCCACCATCTCAAGGGGCAACTAGGGATGGGGCAGTAAACGCTGAGCCCGGCCAGCGGCACCCATATCCAAGTGAATTAAAAGGCAGTTTGCTGTTGTGGCTGATAACGTGCCTAAAATGAGAAATGTTCCTCAAGATTATGTCTCTCTTTGTTTATATGAACATACAAAATAAGAGGTACAGTTAGTAAGTTTGCAGATGACACCAAAATTGGAGGTGTAGTGGACAGCGAAGATGGTTACCTCAGATTACAGCAGAATCTTGATCAAATGGGCCAATGGGCTGAGAAGTGGCAGATAAACTTTAATTCAGATAAATGCGAGGTGCTGCATTTTGGGAAAGTAAATCTTAGCAGGACTTATACACTTAATGGTAAGGTCCTAGAGAGTGTTGCTGAACAAAGGGACCTTAGAGTGCAGGTTCATAGATCCTTGAAAGTGGAATTGCAGGTAGATAGGATAGTGAAGCATAGGATAGCATAGTTTGGTATGCTTTCCTTTATTAGTCAGAGTATTGAGTGGGGGCTGGTACAATTGCAACATTTAAGAGGCGTTTGGATGTGTATATGAATGGGAAGGGTTTGGAGGGATATGGGCCTGGTGCTGGCAGATGGGTCTAGATTGGGTTGGGATATCTGGTCGGCATGGATGGATTAGACTAAAGGGTTTGTTTCCATGCTGTACATCTCTATGACTGTATGATTAAATTAGGCCATTCAGCCCCTCAGGCCTGCTTTGTCATTCATGATCACAACTGATCACTTGTGTCCTCAGCATCACATTGCTACCTATCCCCTGATAACCATTGACTCCCTTGTTAATCAAAAATCTATCTACCTCTGCCTTACAATTACTTGGGGAGCCTGCCTGTCCCCACCTCCCTGCCCCCCCCCCCCCCCACCCACCAGCCAATCCCCACCATCTTCCCCTCCACCTCCCCCCCAAATCCTGTAATATCATAGTGATGAAAAGGTTTCTATTACAGACAATCAGCAAGGTATCTTTACAGCCAGATGGAAATTTGAAAACCAACTTCTCAGATTTTTTGGGTTAGGGATTAAAGAAAGCAGAAACCTTGTTATATGTCAAAGTCTCCCACCACTCCTATCTTGACCTGCTGCCAGTGACAGAGTGAGATTTGTTTACTTTGCCATGGGAACCCAGGTCTCTGCCAGCTGGTGGCTTCCCATGTGTTGATGATAGTTCACTGTCTAATGGACTTAGTCATCTTCCTGGTAAAGGTCACTCCTCATGTTGACCACAATCAAAGATAGCAGCAAAGAGAAGCAGAGATTTCAAGTCACAAGAGGATAGATTTGCAGGGTTACTGAGTAAGGGTGCGGGAAAGGACTAGACGAGGTGCTGGTCCAGAAAGCTAGTGCAGATGCGAAGAGTCGAATGGCCTCCTCTGCACTGTAACTGTTCTATAATTCAAACAAACCAGTTGAGAGGATCAACATCAATAGAGAAAATAAAAAAGGAAAAAATTAAGATAGAAATTCCTGGATGTAAATAATCAAAATATACAGAGATGGTTAAAGGTGACAGGACAAATTGATATGGCTTTTTTTTTAGAAAAACATAATCATATGGTACTCTGTACTTTGTAAATTGAATATTAAAGCAAATAAGGTATGCTAATTATATGTAGCACATTGCTTATGTCACAGCTAGCTTCTTATTTTTAATTCTGGACACCGTAATTGAGGAACAATGTTAAGGCATTGAAGAGGGGGCACTTGAATGGTTTCAGGGATGAGGGATTTCTGTGAGGTGAAGAGACCACAGAAGCTGGGATTGCTCGCCCGAGATCAAAGAAGAAATGGGAGAGATCTAAGAGAGGCTTAAAGATTATGAAAGGGTTTTGATCAAATAAGCAGGGAGAAGCCATTTTCATTGGCAGGGGATTTGGCGAATATAGATTGAAGGCAACAAAGTTGATAAATGCTGCGGAGAGAGAAACAGAGTTAATGATCCAAGACCAATATTTTATTCTTTTGTTCAGTTTTGAAGAAGAGCATTGCTTGGCCCAAGATTATCTCTGTTACTCTCTACAGATGCTGCCAGATTCTTAAAGCACATTTGGTTTTTATTTCAGGTTTTCAGTATCTGCAGTTTCTTTGCTTTTGCTTTGCAAATTTAAGGTAATTGGCAAAAGGGCTGAGTGGAGAGATAGCCAGAATTTTATTTTTTATTCAGTAAGTTATTCTGTTCTGGAACACGTGCCATAAAGAGTGCAGTAAGCTAATGCAATAGGAATTTTGGTGATTTGCAAAAGCATTTGGAAAAACATTCAAAGCTTTGAGGAGAAATCAGGGAGAGTGGGATTTAATTAGAAAGTTCTTTCAAAGAATCAGCACCTGCACACTGGGCTGAATGCCCTCCATCCGTGCTGATCGTATAGAGTTCCAATCAGGTACTTTCTTTAATTAATCCTATACTATAAATAAATTGCTTTGTCTTATTTATAAGGGTTAAAATGCATTGTCAAACGTAAATGCAACAATGTAAGATATGAGACTAATTCTGATATTATCTATTTATTCAGGAGGAGATGTGACTGAAGAATGTCATATGAAGACTGCTTTATAATGCAAAACAACTTCTTAAAACTTCCTTAGGATTTTCCTATTCTCAAATGTAGTTATGTGTGTTTACTATAAATTCTTTACTGTTCAAAGTAATAAGCAACATTTTTGGCAGCATGTATAAATATTTTATGCCAGAGCATTCAATGCCTTTTAATTTTAATGACTGACGACACTAGATGACTGTGCATTTGCTCATCATTTTGATATTAAAGATGATAACTGGTTTGTCATTGTAGTGAAACTTGTACATGACAGCACTTTGATGGTGGAAGAGTTGATAGCAGTAAGTCACAGATAAACTAATATTTGACTGTAAGGCATTGAGGAAGAATTTTGTGACCCTATTTGAACTTGTGCACGTTTGACACTTGTGGTGCCAACGCACTCAAGATAATATTATTCACAAGCAAGTCCTAATAAACTGTGACATAGGTTATTCAGTGAAGGATAATGTTACCAAGTGCAAGCAACTCCATCTGTTACATACCTCAATTTAAACTTAATTGAAGGTTTAAGCTGCAACTGCCTTTTGTATTAGGGTTGTGCAGAGCCAAAAAAAAATCTAATCTATAGAATAGTTTATACCAGTTTTAGATTTTATGTTTTATTTGATTCAAACTTTCTGACTCTGGTAAGTCTAGATGGCTGTTTCCTCATGATTTTGTGACAATTGCTATGCTGGTGATAGCGATTTAGCCTGACACTACTTATTTTTAAGCAAAGCAAAGGCTTGGGTAAAGTCAAGCAGATGTGGTTCCTTGAAGCAGTTCGTATTTGTTCACTAACAGTTAGTTGACATAAGCACATCCATTGGTTATTTAGTGCCATATGTAGCATAGACATGAAGGAAATAGTGACCATTGCCTAGAATGATAACTTGTAGCTCTTTGCATTTTATTTCATAGAATCTGGCGTAATATCAGCCTTGTACACATTGTACAATTTTATTCATTGCTGTCCTATCATGGAGTCTCACCCTCTGTGGGCACCTTTTTAGAGTATCCTTTAAAGTTAGCAAATGGGAAATCTGGCAACACACACTTGCTATTTCCAGAAGCACACCCCTTGGGTGCCTGACTCCTGGCGGAAATACAAACATCAAAAATTTCATCATTGCACCCAGCTACCACCAAGCTGTCGGATTCTGCACCCTAACATCAGGAATTCTAAATGATGCTTTCAACCAAAGTCAGGAGCAAATAACAGGTATAATCTAGTCAGAGGTAACTTGGTAATTTTACAGGACAGGAATATCTAGTCATTTAGTTTTAGTGGTGTGTGGAGATGATACTCTTTGGTTTGTTATAGAAGGTCCTGGTGCTATGTCAATCCTGTTTACATTTGCAATAATTCTCAGGGTTTCTAGCAAGACCATTTGCACTTCGAAACTACAGGCAGAGCTAATCTGTTACTGAACCACCAAAAAGATAGATTCGTACTCCTTTTTGAAAATAATACTTTAAAGATATTCAGTGATCAGCACTGTTCATGTTTGGGGTAAGGACAGAATTCTAAAGCATTTCCCATTGTGATGTTAATGGCAACTGCAGTGCAGCTGAGCTGAAAAGTAATTTTTGGGTTGGATGGCAACTTGTAACACATGCACCAGTTACAGTGCACGGTTTGTATTAAAGTAAAAAATTTTATTATTTCATGTTAGAGCAGACTTCCCAACACTCGAAAGGGGAGGATTCGTAGAAACCCTCAATCACTTTTGCTGATTATTTTCATTCATTTTGTTTTGAGTGGACTTCTTAACGAATGTTAGCAAAAAATGCAGATACTGTGTTGGAGGCACCAAAGGTCTCAGTCGTGTCACCAAAATAGGGTGACAATGTATTTTCAAGAACTTTGGGCAGTTATCTAGCAAACTTTCTATTAGGCGAAAATCTGATCTAAAAATAGCGAACATCTGGTTAAAACACAGGTTTATTGGAATGAAAAACCAGGATAAAAGAGTTCAGGCTATGCAGAGAGTCCAGAGAAACTCTGATAAGTCTGTTCAAAATTGAGGTGGTCAGCAGGAGATTGGATAGAGATGTTCAAAAATTGAAGGCAGTGGATACAGTAATGAATGAGTATCAATGTATATTGTAGAGTGAGTCATTGTGATCTGGGAAACACTGCTTGAAAGGATGTTGGAAGCAGATTCAATAATGAATTTCAAAAGGGAATAGGAAATATGGTTGGAAGGGGCAATTTTGTGGGTCAGTGAGGGATCAGAAGGGGGTTTGGGACTAATTGGACAGATCTTTCAAAGGGCAAAGATAATGAACCAAACGACCTATTGCATCACATCATTGTTGGTTTGGAAAACTTCTGATTGTTAAGAATTTCACTGTCAGTGGAAACGAGGAAAATGAAGTCCTTGTGTATATGTGAACCTCATGGAGCCTGCTCAATATCCCAATATCTTCAAATGAACCACATCGATGAAGAGAAATGAATACAGTGCAGAATTATTTCATTCTCCCCAGTTTTGTTTTTCTACATATGAGTTTGAACAACCTCAGAAGTGGTTACTCCCAAATTGGAAGCAGGATAGTTTCTGGCCCGGGGTTTAACAACAATTCAAAAATCTCATTGTAACCATCAATATGTGCAGCATCGAAAATAGTAGTGTTGCCGTAGAGGGTGTCAATCAGAGGTCACATTTAAGACACTTTAAGGGGGAAATCCACTCGTGTTACAAAAAGAGAATCTTTGTTTCATCATAATCTGCAGGAAGTTTCGAGCATGGTGTTTCTAAGATTTCAAATCCCTGACAATATATTAAATAGCAAGGAGGCAAGACCTGCAGTAACTCATACCATCACTGATCTGGGAGCAGCCAGGGGTGAATCTTAGTGGAGAAAAGGGGAAACTGTTTGGTATAAACACAAGTCTGTTCACATACACTCTCTGTTTCCTCAACACATTCTCTGCCCCTGCCAAAAAACACCAGCCTGATGAACTCAAAGAAGATGGTGGTCTTGCCCTTTTGGACTACAGACCCATTGAGCTAAGTCAGGGATAAGGTAAAATTATATTTCATATCCATCTGAATTCCTGCAAATAAAAGGATACATTTTTAAATGAAAAGGTATTGCTGTAATATTTTTAAAAGTGCCGTACCAGCAGGTGTTCCTGAAGGACCTGACTGCCAGGAGCTCTTCAGTTTCCATTAGTTTGGGAATCTAAACTACCTGAATGTGTTCCTAACTCTTGGTGGATGGAGAAAGGGAGATGTTTCTGTATCTTTCAGATTGTGTGCAGCAATTATGGAAAAGACAACAGACAAATTGGAGCCCCCATGCTTGATTCTCCAACTTTCACTTTCAAACAGAGAAAATGATGTGAGATATCTGATCTGCTTGATAATTTATTTCCTTCTGACTTGCCCCAGGCAACTCACCAGGGAACAGCACCAGAGAAATCGTTCTGAGCCTGAAATTAGTTTGAAAGGAAAGCTGCCTGCACTGAGCTAATTATTTTTAAATCTTTAATTCATAGATTGATACTAGAACTAAAGATTTGTAACGCAATAGGGAAATCAACTCTGAAGAAGTTGCAGTGTGCACTTTCAGTCTGGTATCAAGTATGTGTTCTGAAATATTAAGTATAAGTCAGGGTTCACAAGCTGCTAAGGCTGCAACTTTGTTAAAAAATACTATTTGATTTTCACATGAGTCTATTATTTTCTCCTTTTCCATTGCCTTGGTTGGTACTGTGTTTTATTTTATTGACTAGAGGTCAGTTACTCATTTACTGTCAAGTACATGTGGATGGCACTTTCCTGGGTAGGCCATGTTATATACATTGGCATAAAGCAGAATACTCTGAAACAAGCAAACACAAAAAAATTGCTGGAAAAGCTCAGCAGGTCTGGCAGCATCTATGGAGAGAGAAACAGTGTTAACGTTTCAAGTCCAGTGTGACTCTCCAGCCCAGACTCAAAATGTTCACTCTGTTCCTTCTCCATAAGTGCTGCCAACCCTGCTGAGTTTCTCCAGCATTCTCTGTGTTGGTCTTGTTGAATCAACCCTGAACATTGTAAAAGGAAATTACTGCAGATGCTGGAATCTGTATTGAAAACAAAAAATGCTGGAAATCGCATTGGGTCAGGCAGCATCCATGCTCTCTCTCCACGGATGCTGCCTGACCCTCTGTGATTTCCAGTACTTTTTTGTTTTCTGAACATTGTAATGTACGGTGCACCTAACTTTGCATAGGCAAGAGTTCCACCCACACTGTCTACTGTTTACACTGTTTCAATGTGTCAGATGTATATTGTAAAAAGAATGTTCACAGTACGTGTAAAGACGGTGCGAGTTATGTTCGACAGAGATGTAAGGAAGGAATCCCGTAGTGCACAAGAACTACCAAGTCACTATTGTAACTAGCTCCATGGAAATTGAAGGCAATCTCCCAATTCAAGGGAGCAATTGTTGGTTGAAGCATTGGCTAGCTGTTGGGATGAGGGTGAAATTGAAGAGGGAGAGGAGCAAAATGTGGAACACAGAAATGAGCTTGAGAAAGATCCTTGAAACTGATAAAATATTGTAAAGATACAGATGTACATCAGGAAATTGCACTAGTCACGTGTTGCACATAGGGAAAGTATTTTATAACTGTGTTAATAAACGGAGGACTGTTTCTTACTTCTTTATAATGTCAAATATGAAAGCAATGTGCAGGCCAATATTATGTATGTATTGGATTTGCTGAATAAAGATAATGTAATTTTCCAGTGAACAGTTGTGTGTGGCTTAGCTTTTCCTTTAAAACCTTTTTTTTAGTGGATTAGAGTTTAGGATCAGATGTATTAAAACCTTTAAAATTTAAATACCCCACTAAATTCCAACCAGTTCATCAAGACTCTCCCAACAGCATCTTCCAAATCTCTCATCTCTACCACTGACATGGACAAGGGCAACAGATACATGGGAACACCAACCCCCGTAAGTTCCCCTCCAAACCACTCACCATCCTGACTTGGAAATATATCACTGTTCCTTCAGTGGTTGTTTGTGACCAGCGCAGACAGAATGGGATGTATGGCCTTTCTTTTATGCAGTAGACCTCAATGACTCTAAGCTGCTCACCATCCTGACTTGGAAATATAGCATTGCCCTTCCTTCAGTGTTGCTGGGTCAAAATCCTGGGACTCCCTCCCTCTGGGTGTACCCACACCACAAGAACTTCAGGGGTTCAAGAAGGTAGCTCACCACGACCACGTTCTGAAGGGACAATTATATCCTCCAGCTGTCTGTGTATTTGTTTTGGGCATTCTATCCTCAATTGCAACTGACTGATGTGATCACTATAACAGAAATAACACTACCTGTGTGGCGTTCATTCTATTAAACTCTAAGACTCCCTCAATCCAGCTGTTTATCTGACGAAGGGATTTGAGTAGGGGGGAGGGGAAGTGGATGGGCAGGGAGAGCTCATAAAATGAGGTGGGTGGGCTGCTTGCATTCCTGCTCAGTCTTGACCATCTCCCACACCCCCATGGGAAGAGAATGATCCAAGAAGGCTGCTCAACCTGGAGCCCTTTAGTTTTTGTAAATTCATTTATGGGATGAGGGCGTCACTGTCTAGGCAGCATTTATTGCCCATCCCTAATGACACAGAGTTAACCACATTGCTGTGGGTCTAGAGTCACATGTAGGCCAGTTTCCCTCTTTAAAGGATGTTAGTGAACCAGATGGGTTTTTCCTATAATTGACAATGGTTTCATGGTCATTAGACTCTTAATTCCAGATTTTTTAAATTGAATTCAAATTCCACCATCTGTTCTGGCAGGATTTGAACCAGGGACCCCAGAACATTAGCTGGGTCTCTGTATTAAGAGTCCAGTTATGATACCAGTAGGCCATTGCCTCCCCAAATGGCCCATTTTATAGAGACAGAGGAGGAGGCTTCTCAGCTTTCACTACACAGTCTGCTGTCAGGCACAAAGAGAAGGTCCTTATTTAGAGGTGCAAGGTTTGGGGTCAGTACTATCCTCTGTGACTTCTCCTAGTCCCAGAATGGTCACTGCTCACTTCTGCTGCTGCGGGGGTTGAAGTGTTGCTGGCTTCAATCAGATTGTCTGCTGGGTGGACATCCTACTCTGATTTAATGAAAACCTGCTTCTTAGTGCAATAAATGGTTTTAGCTGGGGGGAGGGGGTTACATATGGACATTTTAGTCAGGGAAGGTGGGAGCATCAAGGAATACAAACCCCTCCTCCCATAAATCTAACCTCCCTCTCCCCATGGGACCCAGCAATGAGATTTAGCACAGCTTCTTTCAATCATCACAAGTTCTGTTGAGACAAGAATCTCGAAGTCAGTTCAGGTCATAGTGAAAGTCATATTGAAGGTACTGAGCTTGGGATCATCTGTTTTAAAATTCAGAGCAGGTGTCTGAAGAATTAATATGTTACACTGTAAACTGAAAGGAGAGAATGGCAGCCACTGAAACACAAGCCAAGTTGATACTTGAAACTACTGAACCCACGACTTGCACGGATCTGAATTCTATCTTAGAAAACCAATTTCCTGCCATAAGGCGTGATTCTATTAAAGTGGACCCGTAGTGGTTTATTATTGTGGTCTATCATGCTGAGGTGAAGCTTTTTACACAGCTGGGAAAGCCTAAGGCAAGGCGAAATAATCTTCAAATCATAGCCTGGCCTTTCTGAAGTTCACGGTAAACATGGTAGAAATGTGATTCTCCCTCACAAGCAGTGGGGGGTGCTACTCCATTTCATAATTTTAAATCAGAGATCGATTTTTTTTTCTAGCTAAGTTTGTGAAGGGATCTGAAGCCAAGGCTGATGCATGGAGTCAGGCCACAGATATCAGCCCTGATCAACTCCCAGCCTCCGCGTGGACTCGACTCCTACACTCCTGATCTCCAGATGGAGCCTGGTGTATTTTGGGTTGGAAGGAATTCATTTCTCTATTTTTCTAACTTATTGCTGGACTTTTTATTTCTATTTTTTCCCCCTAAGAATTTGTTCTTAAGAATCTGTATCTAGGTACCTTGGTACCTAAGATGGTGCCATGTGGCGACTTGTAAACTTTTCACTGTAGTCATGTGAGTACATGTGACAATAAAACAAATTCTAATCTAATAATCTCATTGAAGAGCAGGAAAGGCTTGAGAAAATGAATGGCCTCCTCCTTTTGCTGCATTGCTATTTTTCCAATCGCAGTCTTCTTTTGTAAGTAATTGCAAAATGAATTTTTCTTGTAAATGAGAAATTAATTTTAGAACTGGTAAATGAGGTGGTAACAGGAATAAGGAGGGCGTATAATCCCTCTTTTGTCGGTGGCTATTGTAAGGAGGTAGGTTAGCTGGTTAGTAAACAGAGTGATACCAACAGTGTAGGTTCAACTCCTGTACCAGCTGAAGTTATCAAAAAGGGCTTTCATTCTTAAAGTCTCCCCTTACCTGAGGCGTGGTCACCCTCAGGTTAAACTACCACCAGTTGCCTCTCTCTAATGAGAGAGCAGCCCTATGGTCTAGTAAGACTATGGTGACTTTACCTTATGGAAACATGTACAGTGCAGTCAAACTGCAGGGGAGTTTGCAGGAAAAATACAAATTGCATATCTAACGAAAGGTCACTGAGCTGCTCCTGTTTCTGTCTTCACAGATGCTGCCAGACCTGCTGAGTGATTCCAGCAGTTTCTGTTTTTATACCAGATTTGCAGCATCCCACAGTATTTTGTTTCACTGTGGGGTAACCCACGGTTCCAGTTACCTTACAAGTCAGCACTGAATATCCTTATTTGCTTTATCATGTGAGAGATAATCATAATAAATTTTAAAAATTCGTCTTTTTTCCTTGTAACAAATGCCCAGCAACATACCTTGGAGAGACACAACAATATCATTTGTGCATTTGACACAGTTATTGACAAAAATTAATGCAAAACATTTCCACTTACGTTCAAAAGCGTGTCCGCTCCAGTCTTTGAAAGATAGTTGTGCATTTGTACAGCACCCTTCCTGACCTCGGTATGTCCTAAACAATTTAGCAATGTATATTTTGAAGTATAGCCATTGTTGTAATGCAGGTAAAGCTACAAACAATTTTCAAACACCAGTGTCCCACTGACAGCAAAGTAAAATGACCAGATTTAATGATGGTGTTTGGAGGATAAATACTGGTCAGGTTATAGTGAGAGAATTTCTCTTGGTCTTTGAAGTAGTTGATTTGTTACATCCACCTGAGGGATTGAGGCTGGGTTTTAGACTCAATATAACATCTAATTTGAAAAATAGCACCTTGAACAATGCAGCAATTCTGCAGTGCCATTGTAGTGTCTGTCCAAAGTATTGTAGAATCCCTGCAGTGTGGAAGCAGGCCATTCGGCCCATTGCCGATCCTCCGAAAAACATCCCTCCCGGACCCAACCACCTACCCTACCTTGTGGAGTTGGATGAACTAATGAGGATATCTTGGAACTTATTTTGGCATATGACCCACACATTACAGTCAGCCTTACTCTTCCAAGGAAGCACAATGCTGCTGATGACATTTTAAAAACTTGGTACCCAATAATGCGTGATCAACTTCAATAAAATATTCTATAATTCAGCAGCGGTCAGAACAGCTTGTCAAAAGGCCTGCTATCTTTGACAGTTGTGGGAGGTTAGAAATGATGTTTTTGCAGATGGGTGAGGGGGTGTTGTGGGGGGAGGGGAAGGGGACATCATACAAATGGTCGCGGAATTCTTGTAGCACATAGCATGTAGCATACTTAAGGCTAAGATTTTAATGAATATAGAGGGTCTTTTAAAGAAAATAGTTTTAAGCTAGGAAATAACTTTAAAGTGCTATAGTTGACCACAAAAAGAAGCAGCAGGGACATTTCACAATAAAACTTATAGTATGATAAGAGATACTGGATAAAAGAACAAGCTGTAACAAACAAGGAACAAAGAATGCAGACAAGGACAGCAGGATGGCCAGATAAGAAATAATTAGAGAGAAAAAAAACAAGTGAGGTAATCGGCTTATAATAGGATGGGAAAAGGGAGGTGTGATTCTGCAACTTGTAAACTGAATAAGAAAGCTAACATGCTCTGTTTTTGTGTGCATTTCTGCTTGATTACAGAAGCGTCCGGTTCTTGCAAGGCAGTAATAAATTGTTCTTGTTTCCAAGGCTTTGTCTCAGGCTGATTGATTTGTGAGTGAGCTCTGTTTCTCACAATTGGGGCCTCGTCCAGGATCCAAAACTCCGACCGCTCGACACTCTTGGGATGATAGGAGAGGTGCACCTCACCGATTTCGGTGATTTCTGACTCCCTTGCTTGTTGTTCGCGGTTTGGGCGAGTACGATCCGGACTGGGAGACCCTGGAAACAAGGCGGGTAGACGCGGTGGGTTTGGTCGGACAACTCTTGTGCACAAGACCCGGGTAGGGAAAGGTCTTAAAGGATATATCCGGGTGACCGGGGGCTGCGGTATTTGCTGCAGGAATTGTCGCGGGACAGGGCTCTCCGAAACAACCAAGTAACTCTGTGCACAGACCAAGGTAAGAAAAGAGACCTTTAAGTATTGCCTTGGTGGTCGGGATGTATGAAAGTACGGGGAATTGGCGATATAGAAAATAAAGCATATGTCAATGGTAAACAGCCAGTGTCAGAAGGGCTAGTAGCTGAAGGGCCACTGAGGGTGCACTTCATAGCTAACTCATGATCAGACGTCCAGAAAAATATTCAAAAGCTAGAGGAGTCATTGCGGGAAGCTCAAAGTGTCTGTGAGACACGGTGTCTGTGTGTGTGAGAGAGAAAAAGAGCTGTACAGCTAGTAGAAAGTTTAACCCTTTGTAATTTGATTTGAATGCACATTTGTTTGTTGGTGATTGAATGTTTGTGCTTTGTTCCCTGGAGCTTGAGATCCAGGACTGTTTTGAATCTGATTTCTACTATGGAAATTTTAACATGATTTCTTTTAAGGTTAAGGATTTTACAGATTATGAAATAAAATGTTAACTCCTGTTCTTTTTACAGGTCATGACCGCCTTACTATCAGTTTCTAACTAATCTCTTTTATCCTTACATAAAAATGATTTATGGAGAACAGTCAAAGTCTCAAAAAAAAGCATATAATTGGTCAGATTAATCGGATAAGTAAGGTGTCTAGTCAGGACCCTGAAAGGGGGTGTGGAAGAAGGTGACACCAGACCTCATTAAGATTAACTAAATTAGCAACAGTGAGAGGCATGGGGAGTTGCCTGTGTAACGATTGATCGGCAAATCATGTTAAAGGGGGATATATCCCGCCCGACAGTTCTTTGGGGAGAATGTTGGGTAATTGGGAACACAACTCCCGGACGTGGGAGAAAGATAAGGCTACAATGATAAACTATTGTTGTTTCATTTGGACTAGAGAAAGTATTAGAGCGCCTGGTATTTTTGGCCCAAATATGGGTCCGAGGAGGATTGGCTGTGTCAAGGTCTTAATATATATGTCAGTCGAAAAGAACCGGACAGTCAAAAAGAGTCCGATTATGCGGCTTGTTGGATCGGGAGCACTGGAGTAAAATTATTTCCCATGAATACGGAGGAATCAGGGAAAGAACAGAAAAAGAATGAACAAGGGAAGCCACAATGGGATCCCTTAACATGTTTGCCGCCCCCATATACTACTCTCCGGAACAAGCCTACAGCTCCCGAAGTAGAACCAGGTCCAGACACAGAAAGGGGAACGGACTCTGAACTAAAAGATGCAGAACCTAGGGGGCTCATAATCACTCAAGCCACCACACGTAAAGGAGGGGCAGAGATCATGGAAAATGTAAACTTATGTCCCTTACGAGAGGTTCTGATTGGAGAAGATACAATCGGATATGTAAACGCTCCCTTAACTAGCAGTGAAGTTAGGGTCTTTAAAAAGGAAATGAAAAGTTTAATAGAGGATTCGGTTGGACTAGCCGAACAATTGGAGCAATTCCTAGGGCCTAATTTATATATCTGGGGAGAACTGATGGCAATTTTAGGAACATTATTTTCAGGGGAGGAACGAGGTATGATCAGGAGAGCGGCTTTATAGGAATGGGAAAAGAAGCACCCAGTTGGGAAAGAAGGGGCCCCAGCAGAACAGAAATTCCCAAATGTTGACCCTCATTGGGAAAATAGTGACAGAGAAGATAGGGAGTCAATGCGGGATCTACGAGAAATGGTAATATTAGGAATTAAAGAGGCAGTACCTAGATCACAGAACTTTGTTAAGGTCTTTGAAGTACGACAAGAGAAGGATGAAACCCCTTCTGCATTTCTCAAAAGGCTCAAGGAGGCCACAAGGAAGTATTCGGGAATGGATCCCGATAATCCAATAGCACAGGGACTCTTAAAGGTTCAGTTTGTAACTAAATCATGGCTGGACATACAAAAGAAATTACAGAAATTAGATGGATGGAGTGAAAGACAGATGGAAAAACTGTTATGTGAGGCACAGAAAGTGTATGTGAAAAGGGAAGACGAGAAGCAGAAACAGAAAGCCAAAATGATGGTGGCGACAGTAGAAGAAATAACAAAAAGGAGAATGGGATCAAGGGATAACAGGAAGGGTCGGGGAGGACACGAAAGACAAGGGTCAGATACCCGGGAAAGGAGGCAACAGGCAGGGTGTTACCATTGTGGGAAAGTGGGTTATTTTAAACAGGAATGCCTGGATTTAGCACGAGAATGGGAAGCCGTTTCCCTAATGACTTTAGATGAAGTTTACGGGAGTCAGGGGTTCCTTCCTCCTGAGACCCACCGGAACCCTTGATAATTTTAAAGGTGGGGCATAAAGGGGAGGAGGCAGTATTTTTGGTGGACACGGGAGTGGCATGGTCATCCCTAAGTTTTAGACCTACCGGTGTTAAATTGACTAACAAGAATCTCAGGGTTTCTGGAGTAAAAGGTGAGGAATTCTTGGTGCCTATTTTTGAGCCAACCATAATTATAGGAAATAATGAGAAAGTGACAGGACAATTGCCAACTGTAGAGTTCAATGATAAGTTTTTGAAGAACTATATTGTGGCGCTCGGTTCTTCTTTGTCTGTCCTTAGGAAGAGGGGTCTGTTGACCCAGACACCTCCACTTGAGTTTGCAGTACATCGGATAAGACCGGGTGATTGGGTCCTGATAAAGACCTGGAAAGATACAAAACTGCACCCAAGCTGGGAGGGACCATTCGTAACCCTCCTGACTACTGAAACAGCTGTCCGAACTGCTGAAAAAGGGTGGAGTCATCACACTCATGTTAAGTGCCCAATGGACGCTCCTTCCCTCCGTCAGAGTGGCAAGCACATCCTACAGACAATCAAGCTGAGCAAAAAGAATAGACTGAGATAAGAGACTATTAAGTATTGGTTAAAAAAACTGTATCCCAAAACAATTGTAAGTGTTGCATGGACTCACTCCTCCCTGGCATACAAAGGGTTAGGGAATAGACAGATAGGGTTGTGAGCTGAAATGAATGGTCAGCTTTATATTGTCACGATAATATTGGCACTAGCCGCCAAAGGGGAGGGAAAAATCATTTTACCACTTTATTTCAGAATTATTCTAAACTAAAGGGGCATACCGACTGTTGGGTATGTGCGGAGATCCCAAACCATGGGGAATCCGGAATACCTCGCACGGTAATACCACTCATCAAAAGAAAAGTGTACGATGTACAACAATTTGACTCAGGCTCAAATGATACAACTTGCAGATCTGACAAGGGTAATTATAACTTTGCGGGGTGGTTCCCTCTACCAGCCCTGAAAACTCTGGGTGCTATCGATGGCCTTAGGGTTTCCCCACCGAAAGGAGCAGTAAATACCACTTGTTTCTGTAATCAGAATAATACCACACTCTTCTGATTTGGAAAATCATCTTGTGTCCACACCAGCCAAGCCCCTCCCACAACCATTCCCCAAGTATTGAATGGGACATATTGGGTGTGTGGCTTAAAGGCCTACCCATTTATCCCCGGTGAGAAGTACGTTGGGAGTGGCGGATGTATCGGGATTGGGTGCTGGGACCATCCAGTTCAGACACTGCTCAAAACCAGAAAGGCTGGAGTGGCTGCTGCTACCTCACTTATATAATTCCCCACTTGTTAAAGAGAGCCCCAAAAATACCTCTGAATAAACAGGGAGGAAGGCGAGTAACCCGGAAAGTAACCAAAGGAGATCGCCTCCTCTGGACTTTGATACCTATGTATGGGACCACTCGAGCAGGAGTAGAAATACAGAAGTTGGCGGCTTCCCTGGAAGAGTTGGCCAACAATACTGCCGATGCATTGGCCGAAACCCAATCCTAAGTAGCAGCCATAACGATCGAAATGATTGCCACTACGCTAAGGACCCTTCAGAACAGGATGGCTCTGGATTATATTCTGGCAGAAAAGGGTGGTACCTGTGCACTAATTGGAGAGGAATGTTGTACGTACATACCTGAGGTCTCCTCTAACATTACTGATATCTCCAAACATGTGCGAGATAAAATCGCCAAGATAAGGGAGGCCGGTAATCGGTACTGGAACGAAAAAGGATGGGAATGGGGGAATTGGGGATTGACTGGTTGGGGAAAGTGGTTAGTCAATCTAGCTATCTATGGATTATTGATATTAGTGAGTCTGGTGGTAGGGTTCAATGTCCTAAAATGGGTAATGAGCTGACTGATGACATCCTTTGGGGAAGGAACCCAAATAAATCATCAGATGCTTTTACGATCAGCAGATGATATGCAACAAAGAGAAAGTCAAAGAATGCTTCTAGAGTTCGAGGGATGAACAACACAAATGTAAAATGTAAGATTGTGAACCTCATCGGCAAAAGGCATTAGAGGGCAGAGCATAAGAAAATGAATTAAAGGAGACTTAATAAGTGCGGAAACAACAGTTTTAAAAAAAGAAAAGGGGAAATTGTGGGAGGTTAGAAATGTTGTTTTTGCAGATGGGTGAGGGGGTGTTGTGGGGGGAGGGGAAGGGGACATTATACAAACGGTCGCAGAATTCTTGTAGCACGTAGCATGTAGCATACTTAAGACTAAGATTTTAATGAATATAGAAGGTCTTTTAAAGAAAATAGTTTTAAGCTAGGAAATAAGTATGAAGGGTTGTAGCTGACCACAAAAAGAAGCAGCAGGGACATTTCACAATAAAGCTAAGAGTACGATAAGAGAAACTGGATCAAAGAACAAGCTGTAACAAACAAGGAACAAAGAATGCAGACAAGGACAACAGGATGGCCAGGTAAGAAAATAACTAGAGAGAAAAAAACAAGTGAGGTAATCGGCTTATGATAGGACGGGAAAAGGGAGGCGTGATTCCGCAACTTGTAAACTGAATAAGAAAACTAACATGCTCTGTTTTTGTGCGCATTTCTGCTTGATTACAGAAGCGTCTGGTTCTTGCAAGGCAGTAATAAATTGTTCTTGTTTCCAAGGCTTTGTCTCAGGCTGATTGATTTGTGAGTGAGTTCTGTTTCTCACACAGTGATCAGTCCAGGGGAAAGAATGTGGAAATGTTACATAACTCTGAACTAATTTTGCTGAATGTAGAAAACAAACCATCACTGGCCCATATTGGTTGGTGGCACCAGGGATATTCAAGGCAGCAGTATCTATAAGAGAGGTCCTGGCACTGCGCTGAAGATAGCTGACAAAGCAGCTCTTTATTAACGCCTTGAAAATTACTGTGTGTTAACACTTCCAAAGCGAAAATGAATTGAAAATTCTTTAATTGAACATCAGTTGGTGCTGATTTGGCTCCATTCAGATCTTCAATACTATTCCAGTGTCATTTTCTAGAGTGAAGCTACAGATTCTAGGGTCAATGTTGAAAAAGTTGCAAAGTATCTGATAGGAAATTGACCTCAGTGGCATTTTACTCCAAACAAATTGACTTGAAGATATATTGCATAAAATATTTTGGCTGTTACTTGGTATTAGCAGTTCTCACTAAAATAATCCAGTTTGAGTGTGCACATACTGCTGACATCACTCTCAGTAATTTCCCTCTAAGGGTGGAGAGTGAGTGGGGCTAATCCAAAGACCCCTGCTGAAGATTACAAGGTCCAAGTGGCCAAGTCAGTGGGACTGACACATTTAGAGGTCTGGAGAAGTACCTGCAGTGGAAACCTTGCTGGAGACTTCAGGTGCAGTAGCAGTCCATGTGGACTGTCAGATGAACAATAAAGATGCCCTTAGAAAGAACAGACACTTCAGCTCTTCCATGTCCCTTGGACACCCTTATATTTTTCTGGATGATAACCCAATCCCTCAGTAGGCTTCACTGCTGCCAATCCCAGGGAAACTATGACTGACTAGACCAGGCATACTGATGCCAATCACATGGTCGGGTCTCAACTCTCAATAGAGAAAACATTGAGCTGATATCCCATTTGTGGGAAAGAACAAAACTAGAGGGTCATAAACATCAGATCATCACTGATAAATTCTTACCCAATGTATGGTGAGAATGTGGGACTTATTACCACAGGGTGTCTCCAGGCGAACAGCATGGATGAATTTGAAGAGCAATTGAATAAACATATGGGGAAGAAAGGAATAGTAGGATGTGTTGATGGAGCAAAATGAAGTAGAGTGGGAGGAGGCTCATGTTGATTACTGGCATGGACCAGTTAGACCAAATGGCCTGTTTGGTGCTACACAATTCTCTGATACTGAGGGGTTGGTCACAGTAATTCCCCACTCATGATGCCCCTGTCTTTGGGTCCCTGAACCCAGCCATTCTGTTATAGTGAGAATAGACTCCACATCCTCACCAAGTCATCCCTGAACCCTTGATTGGCATATCCCAATGATCAACTAACAGGAAACAGCATTACAGTTTCAGGATCGATGTATTTATCTAACATTTACCGACAGTCCTGTTCAGATATTCATCAAATGGTGATGCAATGGGTATGAAAGAAATACACCCGTCACTTCCCAATTCAATTCCACCAGGATTTTTTCTCTTTAATCTTATTCCCAATTCTCAAAAATCCAAAAACTTCACAGAGACAATATGTTTCGATAACTTTAACCTTGTGGGGTTTTGTTGGAAGAACTGAAGGGGTAGACACAAAAAATCTCAACAAACGAGTCAGTGACTTTTTTTATAAAAGAACAGGAGGAGATTATTCAGCCCCTTGAGCTTGTTCTGCCATTCAGTTAGATCATGTACAAAACTGAGCCCCATAAGAAGCCATTTATTTGGAAAGCTCACTTGATATGACTTTAATCCTGTAATTTTAATAAGTTTTTTGTCCTGTCGCTATCAATTGCAAGTGTCTACTCATTTAGCTACAGTCCTCCCATTGAGAAAGTCTTAATTTTGAGTTGTGTTTCATTCAATACTTTTCATTGTTGGGTTTTAAGAGACAAAATAAAATGTTTTCGTCGAAAATATATAGTTTTGGTTTCCCAACTTTGGTCCAAGTCATTTCAGAATTTTTATTTTACTTTACAGTTTATATGTCAATGTTGTTCATAAGTGTTACTTAGTCCTCACACACAACATGAGGAAGACAGGAACATTTTCACAAGTGGCCTGAAACTGTGATCACTTGCCTCCCTTCCCAGCATCAGTTCCAAAACGATGCAGCCTGTCAATGATGGAGCACAGAATGCCGAGACCTGAGCCTAACCTTTCCAAAACCTGGCTGGGTTTGTGCCCACAAATATATTCCCACTCACAGCTTTAGATTGTCAACTCTCCAGGATTGCCCTGATATGTCCAGGATGAGTCAGGAGACCAATGATGGAAGGTGAGTAATGGGGGAGGGGGATTAGAAGGAAAATAATATGACAAAGTTCCCTCGGGGATCCATTCAATCAGAATTGGCAACCATAACAGAATAGCCAAAGGCTGAAGGCAGGTTGGGGGCACGGCTGAGAGTGGAGTTGAGGCCACAAATAAATCTTATCAAATGGCAGAATAGGCTTGAGGGGCCGAATGGCCTAATTTAGCTCATAATTCCTATGTCCCATTGGATCCTGCTGGTGAAAGACAGCATTCACTGAGACTACTGGGTCTGAAATCGCAGACCTGTTCCCACCATTTCCTATCCATGTGCCAAGCGATGGGCGGACTAGGATTTTTGAAACCAACGTTCTTCAGAATCACAAACCTGCATCTCCACTGATGTTCAAGTATTAATGCTGTATTCTTATCCCATGTGTCCCAACCTACCTGCCACACAATTCCCAAGACATCTATGTTGGCTGTGTCTTGACTTATAGTTGTGGTTTCTTTCTTTCTTTGTTTCCCACTATTTCATAAAAAACTTTAAATACATGTAAAAATGTAAACATCTCAGAGCCATTAAATTAATACACAGCCTTAAAGGGGAAGTGTATTTGAGGAATAATTCTAAATATTAATACAGGTGCAGAATAAGGTGACTCAGTCCTCCCTTTAATGGTGTGTATTGGTTGGACAGTTGGGGAGAAGGACATACTGGGGGCTGCATGGACATTTAGCACTGAGCACTGGCAGTGAGAATCTTTTTCTGGCAAACAGACTGTGAGGGCCTCTTAAAGAATCCAGAAAGTTCATTTTAACCAAACCCACTTGATAGGAAATTAAACTGGTTTAAAACCTGGGGTCTGACACTGTATGGTTCAAATGTACATCCTACTGAAGTTTCAAAGGAAGAGGGGCTTTGGTGTGTTGTATGAAAGAATATAATGAACATCAGACATGGTGTGGTCAATTTCCCTTTCACCAGGTTGGGTCAAAATGACTTCCCAACATTAAATTGTCATAAAAAGTGGGAACAGAAAGACACAAAAGCTTCCCTTCATATTTAAAATTATCTAACAATTCTGACACATTCTCCATTACTTAGTAAGGAGCTTGATGTCAGCTCCCCCTAGTGTTTCATTTAGTTTTAATTCTTCATCCCCTCCCTCTGCACATAGCCAGTGCTAAAGCAGCCCTCACAGCTCCTCCCCAGGTCTCAGAACCACTCCTCTGAGTCCGACTCCTTCGCAAAGATCTTCTTGCACATGGCAGAGTTCTCGTGGTGGAGAGGGAATTCCGATCCAGCCACCAGCATTTTCCTTCCTTTCCGAGATACATATGATTTTCCTGATGGCAAGCTTTCATATTTGGTCACATATTGCCTGTAAAATTAAATGTGGGTTAACAGCTCCTCAGTATCCACATTTCAGATGATCATGTACTCAATGCTATAAGATTTTCAACAGGCCAATACATCCTGGATGGATGTGACATGCATTGTAATTGTCATAGTACAGCATAGTCATTAGCCAGGTAGGACCAAACTACTGCAGATGCTGGAATCTGTACTGAAAACAAAAACTACTACAAATCACAACAAGTCAACTTATGTTTCCAGCTGAGATGATTTTTCTTCAGAGGTAATGATCAACTCTAATGAAGAGTAACCTAGACTTGAAATGTTCACTTGCTCTCTCTCGATAGAAGTTAGCCATTTGACCCATCATGTCTGTGCCATCTCTTTTTGTGAACAATTCATTTAGCCCCGGTTTTTTCGCCATATTCCTGAAAATTTTCTCCTTCACATATTCATTCAATACTCTTTTTGAAAGTTACAATTTAATCTGTTTACACCCCCCATCTGGCAATGCAATTGGAATTCTAACCAATGCCTCTATAAAATGATTGTAATAATTTTCCTATACACTACATTTTCCTAACTGCCTGAAATATATTTAGATTTAGGGTGTAGGTTTGCTCACTGAGCTGCAGGTTTGATATCCAGACGTTTCATTACCTGGCTCGGTAACTTCATCAGTGGTGACCTCCAAGTGAAGGAAAGCTGTTGTCTCCTGCTTTCTATTTATATGTTTGTCCTGGATGGGGCTCCTGGGGTTTGTGGTGATGTCATTTCCTGTTCGTTTTCTGAGGGATTGATAGATGGCATCTAGATCTGTGTGTTTGTTTTTGGCGTTGTGGTTGGAGTGCCAGGCCTCTAGGAATTCTCTGGCATGTCTTTGCTTAGCCTGTCCCAGGATAGATGAGTTGGCCCAGTCGAAATGGTGGTTTTTTTCATCTGTGAGTAGGGCTCCGAGGGAGAGGGGGTTGTGTCTTTTTGTGGCTAGCTGGTGTTCGTGTATCCTGGTGGCTAACTTTCTTCCTGTTTGTCCTACGTGGTGTTTGTGGCAGTCCTTGCATGGAATTTTGTAGATGACGTTGGTTTTGTCCATGGGTTGTACTTGGTCTTTTAAGTTTGTTAGTTTTTGTTTGAGAGTGTTGGTGGGTTTGTGTGCTACTAGGATTCCGAGGGGTCTTAGTAGTCTGGCTGTCATTTCTGAAACATCTTTGATGTATAGTAAGGTGGTTAGGGTTTCTGGCTGTGTTTGGTCTGCTTGTTGTGGTTTGTTCTTGAGGAATATGCGCACTGTATTTTTTAAGTATCCATTCTTCATGAACCCCCGGAACCCCATCCAGGAGAAAGATATAAATAGACAACAGGAGACAACAGCTTTGCTTCACTTGGAGATCGCCACTGACGATGTTACCTAGCCAGGTAATGAAACGTCTGGATATCAAACCTACAGCTCAGCAAGCAAACCTACACCTTAAACCTCAACCTGAGCTACAAACCTTCACAAACCTTGCATATATTTAGATTTCTTGCCTTTCTTACTTGAAGGAACTGGTGCATACAGAGATAGCCACCAACACATAGCAGCTGCCTCTTGGTATTTCAACCAACTGGTTATTACACACTCGTAATAAATAGACAACTGAAACATTAAGCCCATCCATGTGGAATACATTTTAGGAAGAATGTGAAGGTTACTGTGAGGGTACAGAAGAGATTTACAAGATCAGTTCCAGCGATGAGTGCCACCACTGGACAACCTGGGATGAAGGAGGTGACAGGAAATGTGACAGTGTTTGAAGACATAATGAACTATTTCCAATGGCTGAAGAGTTGACAGGACATGGATTGAAACTGTTGGAAAAAAATCAGAAGCAACTGGAAAAAAAGGTGCGAGTGATTAACGTTTGGAAAACATTGCCTGACTGGTTGCTGGGTAGAAATTCAACAGGAGTTTTCAAAGATGAATCAGATAAACATTTGAAGGGAACAGAATTTGTAGGAGAAATGGTGTGTACGTGAAACGGGACCAACTGGATTTGACTTAAAAAGACTTGGCTTGGAAACAATGGGCCAAATCTTCCAAATACGACTTTTACCATCTAGAAAGACAAGAGTAGCAATGGACTGTTTTGTCCAAGATGGTGTCAGGCTTCTTGAGTATTGTTGGAACTGTACTCCTCAGGCAGGTGGAGAGTATTCCATCATACTGCTGACTTGTGCTTTGCAGATAGTGGATGGGCTTTGAGAAGTCAGGAGATGAGTTACCGGCCACAGTATTCCTAGCCTTTGGCCTGGTCTTGTAGCCATTGCATTTATATGGTGAGTCCAGTTCAGCTCATGGTTAATGGTCAGCCCCTGAAATGTTGGTAGTGGGGGATTCAGTGATGAAGATACTATTGAATGCTAAGAGGAGGTGGTTAGTTTGTCTCTTATTGGATATGGCCATTTCCTGGCATTTGTGTCACACAAATCTTAATTGCCACTTATAACCCTAAGTCTGGATGTTGTCCAGATCTTGTTGCATTTAAACATGGACTGCTTCAGTATCTGGGGAGTTGTGAATGGTGTGAAAATTGTGCAATCATCAGCAAATATTCCCATTTCTGACTTATTAATTGGAGGGAAGATCAGTTTTGAAGCAGCTGAAGAAGATTGGGCCTAGGACACTACCCTGAGGAACTCCAGCAGAGATGTCCTGGAGCTGAGATGACTGACTTCCACCAACGCCAACTGTCTTCCTACATATCAGGTATGACTCCAACCACCAAAGAGTTTTACCCCAATTCCCATTGACTTCAATTTTGTTAAAGCTCCTTATGCCCCACTCAGTCAAATGCGGCTTTGGTGTCAAGGGCTATCACTCTCCTCTCCACTCTGGAATTTAGCTCTTTTTTCCATGTTTGAACCAGGGCTTTAATTAGATCAGGAGCTGAGTGGCCCTGGCAGAACCCAAACTGGGTGTCACTGAGCAGGTTATTGTTGAGCAGCTCCTACTTGATAGCCCTGTTGATGACCTCTTCCATCACTTTACTGATGTTCCAAGAGTAGACTGATGGGGCAGACATTAGCCAGGCTGGATTTATCCTGCTTTTTGTGTAGAGGACATACCTGAGCAATTTACCCCATTGTTGGGTAGATGCCAATGTTGTAACCCTTTTGATATATCACATGGAGTGAATCGAATAGGATGAAGACTGGTAACTGTAATGCTGGGCACTACTTGAGGAGGCCGAGATGGATCATCAATTTGGCACTTCTGGCTGAAGATAGATATGAATGCTTCAACCTTGACTTTTGCAATGAGGTGCTGGCTTGTCCACCATTGAGGACCGGAATATTTTGGAGCCAGTTTCTCTAGTAAGTTGCTTAATTGTCCACCATCAATCATGACTAGATGTGGCAGAACTGCAGAGGTTGGATCTGATCCATTGATTGTAGGATTGCTAAGCTCTATCACTTGCTGCTTATGCTGTTTGGCATGCAAAAAGTCTGATATGTTCACCAGGCTGCTACCTTGTTGTTTAGCTACAGGCCATGGGATATCCCCCTGTGCTCTTCATTGAATCTGAACCATTCCATGTCACAGTAAGTTCCACATTCTAAGCAGTCTCTCAGTAAAGAGGTTTCTCCAGAATTTCATAATGGGACTATGTGATATTTAAAGCTCCTATGTTTAGGCTGACCTGACTAGTGGAAATACCTTCTCTCGGTATGTACAAACTAAACTTTCCATACTATGAAAACACTTGAGCAGGCCACCTCTCTCCCTGTCCAGACAGAATTGATGTATGTCTTACCTGAATGGAAATTCGTCTTTGACCATCTGCATACAGACCAGGAATGGATATTCAGAGAACTTCACAGTGGAGATGAAATCGAGTAGGGCCTCAGTTTCCACACTCACCTCAACACCACTCTTAATGAACAAAGAATCCACTGTGATGTTACCAATGACAACCACTGCACCCCTGGAAGAAAACAAAAGCAAGCCGTTTGAGGCTTTACCCCCATCTGTGAACATTGAATCCAAAATCCTGTATTTTGGGAATCTGATAGCCAGATCACTTCCAATTCCCAACCTCACAACACTGGTTTAATATGCAAAAGTCCTAAACCAGCAAGCCCCACTCTTGTTTGGTGAAGCCAGGAGCTGTTGGTAGTGAGGAACTGGCTGGGGAGTGCAACAGAAGACAAGATGGCAGTCATCAGCAGTTGCCTTGTGGGATGGATCAGGCAGGAGAACTGTTGGCCAGCAGCTGTATGCTCTAAGTGAGTGGCCAAGCATCAGTCAGGAGGTACATGAACTGCTCTGCTGAATCGATTTGTGCCATCACTTCGGTATCTCAGTTTGAAGAAGATTTGTTTATATTCCCTTAACACTTTAAGTGAACAACAATATCACACTCTGGCTCCCCACAGCCATGCACTAATGTGTCCCAGACTGTCATGTAATGGCTATGTTAGTAGATGGTAACCAAAGATCTAGACTAGTAATCTAGAGACATGATTTCAAATCGCTCCATTGCAGCTGGGGAGCACAAATTTAATTAACAAAAATCTGGAATAAAATGTAAGATCATAGTAAAGGGGAAACTGAAACAAAAACAGAAATTGCTGAAGAAACTCAGCAGGTCTGGAAGCATATCTTACTGTCAGACCTGCTGAGTTTCTCCAACAATTTCTGTTTTTGTTTCAGATCTCCACCATTATCAGTTCTTTATTTATATTTTTAAAGGGTAAGCTACTGGATTGTTGTAAGGTCTGGTTTACTAGTGTTCTTTAGGGAAGGAAATCTGACATCCTCACCTTGCTGGCTGACATGTGACTCGAGGCCCACAGCAATTAACTGCCCTCTGAACTGGCTGAGCAAAGCATTCAGTTTTACTCAAGAAGAGAGCTGGTCATCGCCTCATCCATGGCAATTAAGGGTGGGCAATGAAAGCTGGCCCTGAATGCGATACTTATGTCCTATGCATGAATTCAAGGCAAGAGGATGGAATTAAGATACTCATCAACCATGATCTCAGTGAATGGTGGCATTAACTCAATGAGGCTGGTTAGCCACCTCCTTCCTGTCCCAGGTTGTCACAGTAGATACAGCTGGACGAAAGGCATACAAACCACAGAATGCAAGTTACAGGGAAGACTGTACCTGTTGGTGACAGTGGTTTTAGATTCCTGGTACCACAGGCTGAAATCCATTCCACCTGAGATATCAATGGCCAATCCTCCTTGGAATTCCACTATCGCTTTCAGCCCGGACTGCAGCTGAAAACTCTGAAATTGAAAAAAAGTAAGGCTTCAAGTTCTGAAGGACTCTTTGCTGAAACATTGGATTCCCAGTCTATTTCATAGTCAGAGAGATGTACTGCACAGAACCAGACCCTTTGGTCCAACTCATCCACGCTGACCAGATATCCAAACTAATCTAGTCCCATTTACCAGCACTTAGTCCATATCCCTCTAAACCCTTCCCATTCACAGACCCATCCAGATGCCTTTTAAATGTTGTAACTTTATCAGCCTCCACTTCTTCCTCTGGCAGTTCATTCCATACATGCACCACCCTCTGAAAAACTGCCCCTTAGGTCCCTTTTAAATTTTTCCTCTCTCACCCCAAACCCATGCCCTCTAGTTTTGTTTTTTGGATTTGCAAAACAGCAAACTTTCCTCACACAAGTTACATAGAACTTGCAACATCTTTGGACCATTATGTGTTTATCATGTGCCTCCTCCCATCCCATTCCATCACAGCCTATCTGTACCTCTTTTTTTCCCATCATCTATTTATCCAGTTACCTTTTAAATGTATCAATACATTCTCTGAGGGAGTGAGCCCCACATTCTCACTCCTCTCTGGAGTAAAGAAGCTTCTCATGAATTTCCTGATCTATTAGCGACTGTTTGTTATTTATGGCTCCTAGTTTTAGGCTACCACCTGCTTGGAATTGTCTTCCCTATATTGACCTGTATTGAAACCCCTCCTCATTCTGAAGATTTCTATCAAGTTAACCCTCAGCCTAGACTAATTAATACTGATAACAATGTCCACTCAGCTCTGATATTTGCAAATCCTTTTTACACTTTCTATGGTGTCCCTGGTCTCAAGCCATAGTTACATTTAAAAGGCAGCTACGTAAATGCATAAGGAAAAAAAAAGTACAGGGACAGGATTATAATCAGTAGAATGGGAGAAGTGGTACAGCATAAACAATGGCAAACACTAGTCAGGCTGAGTAATCTGTTTTTGTGTTGGGTGTTCCATGTCATCCTTGATTCAAAGCTTAATCACCATCTACTGCCTGCAACATTCATCTTTCCAGCTCTGATGCACAGTGGTAGCAGTGTGTATCATCTACAGGATTCATTGCAACAACTCACCAAAAATCCTTCAACAGCACCTTCCAAACCTGTGATCTTTACCATCTAGAAGGATGAGGGCAACAGATACTTGAAAGGCTAAGTCACTCACCATCCTGAGTGGGAAATGTGTTTTTGTGTCTTCATTGTCACTGGGTCAAAATCCTGGGAGTCCCTTCCTAACAGCACTATAGGAGTATTTTTGTAAGGTTTGTAACTCAGGTTGAGGTTTAGGGTGTAGGTTTGCTCGCTGAGCTGTAGGTTTGATATCCAGACGTTTCATTACCTGGCTAGGTAACATCATCAGTGGCGACCTCCAAGTGAAGCGAAGCTGTTCTCTCCTGCTTTCGATTTATATGTTTGTCCTGGATGGGGTTCTTGGGGTTTGTGGTGATGTCATTTCCTGTTTGTTTCTGAGGGGTTGATCGATGTCATCTAGATCTATGTGTTTGTTTATGGCATTGTGGTTGGAGTGCCAGACCTCTAGGAATTCTCTGGCATGTCTTTGCTTAGCCTGTCCCAGGATAGATGTGTTGTCCCAGTCGAATTGGTGGTTTCTTTCATCCATGTGTAGGGCTACGAGGGAGAGAGGGTCGTGTCTTTTTGTGGCTAGCTGGTGTTCGTGTATCCTGGTGGCTAACTTTCTTCCTGTTTGTCCTACGTAGTGTTTGTGGCAGTCCTTGCAAGGAATTTTGTAGATGACATTGGTTTTGTCCATGGGTTGTACTGGGTCTTTTAAGTTTGTTAGTTTTTGTTTGAGAGTGTTGGTGTGTTTGTGTGCTACTACGATTCCGAGGGGTCTCAGTAGTCTGGCTGTCATATCAGAAACTTCTTTGATGTATGGTAAGGTGGTTAGGGTTTCTGGCTGTGTTTGGTCTGCTTGTTGTGGTTTGTTCTTGAGAAATCTGCGGACTGTATTTTTTGAGTATCCGTTCTTCTTGAATACGTCGTATAGGTGGTTCTCCTCTGTTTTCCGAAGTTTGTCTGTGCTGCAGTGTGTGATGGCTTGTTGGAATAGTGTTCTGATACAGCTTTGTTTGTGTGTGTTGGGATGGTTGCTGGTGTGTTAAGTATTTGGTCAGTGTTTGTTGGTTTTCTGTTTGTAGTTCTCCGTTGTCCTTTCTTTCGACTGTGACATCCAGGAATGCGAGTTTGTTGTCGGTTTCTTCCTCCTTGGTGAACTTTATGCCTGTGAGGGTGTTGTTGTTGTTAAATGTCTCTTCTATCTTTTTTCATTTTGTGATGATAGAGGTGTAATCTACGTAGAGGACCCAGATGGGTTTGATGGTTGATAGGCCTGTTTGTTCTAGTCTTTGCATTACTGCTTCTGCTATGAATCCTGATAGCGGAGATCCCATGAGTGTGCCATTGGTTTGTTTGTAGATTATGTTGTTGAAGGTGAAGTGGGTGGTGAGGCACAGGTCCACTAGCTTCATGATGTTTTCATTGGTAATGTGATTGATGGTGGTTGGTGTGTATGATGGTCTCTTCTAAAAGTGTGGTAAGTGTTTCCTTTGCCAGGTCGATGTTGATGGAGGTGAACAGTGCTGTTACGTTGAATGAGATCATTGTTTCGTCTTCCTCTATTTTGGTGTTTTTGATGATTTTTAGGAATTCCTGGGTGGAGTGGATGGAGTGCTGTGACTCTTCTACTAGGTTTTTCAGTCTTGTGTGTAGTTCTTTGGCCAGTCTGTAAGTTGGTGTTCCGGGTAGTGAGACTATGGGTCTGAGGGGGTCTCCTGGTTTATGGATTTTTGGTAGTCCGTAGAATCGTGGGGTGTTGATCCAGTCTGGTTTCATTTTCTGGAATTCCATCTTGTTTAATTGTCCAGAATTGTGTAATTTTCTTCAGAGATATGTAATTTTGTCACCTAGTTGTGGGGTCGGGTCTACCGCCACCTGTTGGTGTCTGCGAGTAGTGCATTGGCTTTCTCCGTGTAGTTCCAGGAACCCCATTCAGGACAAACATATAAATAGAAAGCAGGAGTCAACAGCTTCGCTTCACTTGGAGATCGCTACTGATGATGTTACCTAGCCAGGTAATGAAACGTCTGGATATCAAACCTACAGCTCAGCGAGCAAACCTACACCCTAAACTATAGGAGTATTTACACAAGATGCAGTGGTTCAAGAAGATAGCTCACCACCTTCATAAAGGCAATTAGGGATGAGCAACAAATGCTGGTCATATCCCATTGCTATGATTTCAGCTGATGGTAAGACTGGACAAGGTAGATCCCAGAGTGAAACCTGGCTTGGTAGATCATATGTTTATTTATTGCAATTGATTGCCCTGGTCTGCTTGTCATAAACCCAGCAGTATAAACATTTCATCCATTAACAGCACAGGCTTGTGGCCATGGAATTAACTGAAATCATGTGTCTGCTTGGAACTGAGATACTTAGGCCACTGTTCTAAATTACTTTCTGACCTTTTAAAAGAAAATCCTTCACCAAACTGACCAAAATCTATTTTCTTCTATTTTAAATTCCAAATCACAAATGATAATAACACATATGCCTTTATTAAACCACTAATATTTTTGCAAATCATACACAGGATTAACAAAGGAATCTAAATTAAAATTCTACATTCGAGCAATATCAATTAAAAAGAACATTCTAATTAAGGTCAAGTAACCAACACATAAAAATCAAAGCTCTAAACTGTTAAACTCAATGGCTATTTAAAAACCCAGAAGTGAAGGTTGATGGAGATGAGCAGGTACCTGTGCATGATCAACAAGCAGAATAAGGCCTTTGACCACATTCATTGGCTCTCCCGTCGCTGTGAACATCTTGGCCATTAAGTCACTGTAGCCTCGGAAGAAGGTAACTGGTTTAAGCTGGACATCAAACAGTACTGCAGACATTCCAGCCAGTGACTCAAGGTCCCCCTCGCCCTCATCGGCCTTTGCAGCTATAAGAGATTCTAAACCCTGGGCTTCAATCACAACCTGCAGGAAATAAAAATAGCATGACACCTCAAGTATCCCTCCTGCAGAGACACCAGCAACCCGCCTTTATCCAGGCTGACATTCCCAGGGCAGTACTGAAGCACTGACAGAGGTATAGCCCTGTAGGTCAGACATTAAACCTCACAGGTGAACGTGAAAGATCCCATGACTTTATTTCAAAGAATATCGGGGTTGATCACAGCCAGAGAGGTTATCATCATCATAACTAATAGAACAGGCTGGTGTCTCTTATTTACATAAAACAAAGTCTGTGGGTTGACATTTCATTCATTCCTGGGGTGTGGGTATCATTGGCCAGCGCAACACTTATTGCTCAGAGAGCAGTTAAGAGTTAACCCCATTGTGGGTCATATGAAGTCCCAGACCAGATAAGGACAGCAGATTTCCTTCCCTGAAGAGCATTATTGAACCAGATGGAGTTTTAAGACAATCAACAATGGCCTCCTGGTCATCATTAGGCCTTTTTTAAAATTCCAGATTTTATTTTTAATTGAGTTCAAATTTTAATCATCTGCCATAGTAAGGTTTGAACCTATGACTGCAGAACATTAACCTGCATGGGAGTGTGAGAATCTGGATTACAACCCAGTGACATTACCACTACACCATGGTCTCTTGTAGAGAGACCTGATGGAGGTCTGTAAAACTATGAAGGAATTCAATAGGATCAGTGTAGAGAAGATGTTTCTAATTATGGGGAGATCAAAAACATCAGGTCTTACAACAAGATGGTCAATATTAAATCCAGTCAGAAATTCAGGAGAAACCCCTACATCCAGAGAGTGGCAACAATGGGGAACTCACTCTAACATTGATCTGGCTGTGCTGCTGCAGGATATTTAGAGTCTGCTCAGGTAATGAAACATTAAATTAAATTAAGAAACATATTACTGTGACTTAGGCGTGCCAAGAGACAGCAAGAGAGGGCAAATTCAAATGACATTGTGTCATTTCCTGCGATGGTGTAGACTGTAGCTCATTAGCATCTTTCACAGTTAAAGATTAACCCTTATACTATCCTAGCTGCCACAGTTTGAGGCAAATGGTATTGATGGCTTTATAGGAAAGTTAGAGAAACACAAGGGGAAGCAATAAACAAAAGGTTGGGGCAATGGAGTGAGGTGAAGTCAGTTGGGAGGAGGCTCATGAGGAGTACAAACACTGACAAGGGCCAGTTGGGCCAAAGAGCCAGATTCAGTGATGTAAAATCGATGCCCATTTCTGTAGCAACTCTCACCTCTGCCAGAACTACTTCTGACAAAAAGTCTGGTTCTTGAAGCTCTTTGAACCTTGATTTTAATTCTGTGAAGAGGGCACATTTTGATAGGTTAAAATCTGATCCGTTAACCCTGATTTTCACCCTGTTTGATCGGCTTTCCAGCATTTTCTGTCTTTATGCTAGGAATAGGTATTTAAATGAGTCCAAATGTTTTTTTGGACAAAACTTTGCTTGTTCCAATGAGAAAATGATTTAACCAATGAAAGCCTTTGTTGTAAAAGAATGATGATTTTGAGTTAAAACATACCTGGGTAGCTTGCAGCTCTGTCTCCTGGCTGAAAATAAAGATGTTCATGTTGCTTTTTCTTAGGATGCCGGATCCCGAGTATAGAATGTCCAGACTATAGGTAGACGATGAGTCAGTCCCCTCTGAAAAACAGGAAGATTGCCCCGGTAATTCGCCCTGAATGAGCTTGGTGGAGACATGACCCACTCAGCAGGAAGCATCTACCACCAGGATTTCTTCTGCCTTTCTGCATTCACACTGCACCCCCCCACCTCTCCTCCCACACTCCCATGACAACCCTTCTCCCATACACACAAACACCCAAATACATAGATCCAATAGGAAACAATGATTCGAATGAACATAAAGAACGGGTTAGGTGAATTGGCCCTAGTGTCCAGGGATGTGCAGGCTAGGCGGATTAGCCATGAGAAATTCAGAGTTATAGGGTATGGGAGTGGGTCAGGGTGGGATGCTCTTCTGAGGATCAGTGAGGACTTGATGGGCCAAATGGCCTGCTTCCCCATTGTTGGGATTCTAATTCCATTCTAAATCCAACAGAAATAGCCATTCAGCCCACTGAGCCTGTCCTGCTATCCAGTGCAATCATGGCTGATTGAATGCTTCAATGCCTTTTACTCACCCCATCTCCAGAATCTTTTGCACAACTGATAATCAGAAAGGTATGAATTGCCACGTTTAACAGACTCAGAGATTGATCCTCCAAGTCCCTCAGTGGGAGAATTCCAGAGTTTCATTATCCTCAGAGTAAAATTGTTTCTTCTCAGTTCAGACCTAAATCACACCATCACTCCCTATCTTTGAATTGTGGCTCTTGGTTCTAGACAATCCAACCTGGAGAAATAATTTGCCAATGTCCACTTTGTCTATCCCTTTCAGTATTTTGTGGATTTTAATGAGATCACCCCACGTTCTTTGAAATTGTAGAGAATACAGAACCAGTTTGCCCAATCTGTCTGCATGTGGCGTTCCCAACACCCTGGGAACCTTTGTTGCACACCCTCTATGGCAGTAATATCTCCCCTGAGATAATTAGAATAAAACAGCACGCAAAGCTTTTTCTAACATTCCTGCCAACATTGTATTACTTTGAAAGGTGCTATATGAATGTTGCTGTTGTTGTCATACGTTTCATGTATCCTGAGTAGGCTGATGAGGAGCCAATCTTGGAGAAACGGTCATAGTTGTGGACGGCAGTATCTTTTAGAACCTTCCATATCATTTCACTGAGGGATAAAATAGACATGGTTAGGAACATAGCACTGTGATCAATTGCCAGTTGAGGTCTGCGATAATATGTTTCAATATACAACAAATTTACTTATAGATCATAAGACAATGAGATGTAGAAATCAAAGTAGGCCATTCAGCCTGTCGAATCTACTCTACCATTCAGACCTTGGCCGATCTGATAATCCTCAACTCTACTTTCTTGCCTTTTCCCCACAACCTTGATTAAAAATTTATCTCAGCCTTGAATATACTTAATGACCCAACTTCTACATCCCTTGGTGGTAAAGAATTCCAAGATTCACTCCCCTCCAAGAGAAGTAACTCCTCCTCATCTCTATCTTAAATGTCCAACCCCTTGTCCTGAGATGATGCTGTCTGGTCCTAGAGTCTCCCACACGGGGAACCAACCTTTCCACATCGACCCGACAGAATCTTGTATATTTCAATAAGGGCATCCTGGCGTGTTAGTTTCTTACAGCTGTCAAAAGTGGTAAATCATTATTTAAATTTTCATTTTGTTAGTTAAAAATATTGCTGAGAAAAGACATATTTTGTTAAAGATTTTCATCCTGCGCATGATAAATTAAACTGCATTTATTTCAATGCAAGAGGCCTAACAGGGAAGGCAGATGAACTCGGGGCCTGGTTAGCAACATGGGACTGGGATATCATAGCAATTACTGAAACGTGGCTCAGGGATGGACAGGACTTGCAGCTTAATGTTCCAGGATACAAATGCTACAGGAAGGACAGAAAGGGAGGCAAGAGAGGAGGGGCGTGTGGCGTTTTTGATAAGGGATAGCATTACAGCTGTACTGAGGGAGAATATTCCCAGAAATACATCCAGGGAAATTATTTGGGTGGAACTGAGAAATAAGAAAGGGATGATCACCTTATTGGGATTGTATTATAGACCCCATAATAGTCATAGGGAAATTGAGAAACAAAATTGTAAAGAGATCTCAGTTATCTGTAAGAATACTTGGGTGGTTACAGTAGGGGATTTTAACTTTCCCAACATAGACTGGGACTGCCATTGTGTTAAAGTTTTAGATGGAAAGGAATTTGTTAAGTGTGCACAAGAAAATTTTCTGATTCAATATGTGGATGTACCTACTAGAGAAGGTGCAAAACCTGACTTACTCTTGAGAAATAAGGCAGGGCAGGTGACTGAGGTGTCAGTGGGGGAGAACTTTGGGGCCAGTGACCGTAATTCTATTATATTAAAATAGTGATGGAAAAGGATAGACCAGATCTAAAAGTTGAAGTTCTAAATTGGAGGAAGGCTAATTTTGACAGTATTAGGCAAGAACTTTCAAAAGCTGATTCACAGGTAAGGGGACAGCTAGAAAATGGCAAGCTTTCAGAAATGGAAAGGCTGATAGGTGTAGGGAATGCTGGATGACTAAAGAAATTGAGGGTTTAGTTATGAAAAAGAATGAAGCATATGTCAGATATAGGCAAGATAAATCGAATGAATCCTTAGAAGAGTATAAAGGCAATAGGAGTGTATTCAAGAAGGAAATCAGAAGGGCAAAAATGGGACATGAGATAGCTTTGGCAAATAGAGTTAAGGAGAATCCAAAGGGTTTTTACAAATATATTAAGGATGAGAGGGTAACTAGGGAGAGAATAGGGCCCCTCAAAGATCAGCAAGGTGACCTTTGTGTGGAACTGCAGGAGATGGGGAGATATTAAATGAGTATTTTGCATCAGTGTTTACTGTAGAAAATGACATGGAAGATATATAGTGAAGGGAAATAGATGGCGATATCTTGAAAAATGTCTATATTACAGAGGAGGAAGAGCTGGATGTCTTGAAACACATAAAAGTGGATAAATCCCCAGGACCTGATCAGGTGTACCTCTTTGGAAAGCTAGGGAAGTGATTGCTGGGCCCCTTGCTGAAACATTTGTATCATTGATTGTCACAGATGAGGTGCTGGAAGACTGGAGGTTGGCTAACGTAGTGCCACTGTTTAACAAGGGTGGTAAGGACAAGCCAGGGAACTATAGACCGGTGAGCCTGATATTGGTGGTGGGCAAGTTGTTGGAGGGAATCCTGAGGGACAGGATGTACATGTATTTGGAAAGGCAAGGACTGATTAGGAATAGGAGAAAGTGAGGTCTGCAGATGCTGGAGATCAGAGCTGAAAATGTGTTGCTGGAAAAGCGCAGCAGGTCAGGCAGCATCCAAGGAGCAGGAAATTCGATGTTTCGGGGATAAGCCCTTCATCAGGAATGAGGAAAGTGTGTCCAGCAGGCTAAGATAAAAGGTAGGGAGGAGGGACTTGGGGGAGGGGCGATGGAGATGTGATAGGTGGAAGGAGGTCAAGGTGAGGCTGGAGTGGGGTGGGGGCGGAGAGGTCAGGAAGAAGATTGCAGGTTAGGAAGGCGGTGCTGAGTTCGAGGGATTCGACTGAGACAAGGTGGGGGGAGGGTAATTGATGTGTGGAGTTTGCACATTCTCCCCGTGTCTGCGTGGGTTTCCTCCGGGTGCTCCAGTTTCCTCCCACAGTCCAAAAATGTGCAGATTAGGTGAATTGGCCATGCTAATTGCCCATGGTGTTAGGTGAAGGGGTAAATGTAGGGGACTGGGCGCATTGTGCTTCAGCGGGTTAGTGTGGGCTTGTTGGGCCGAAGGGCCTGTTTCCACACTGTAAGTAATCTAATTTGGGTGTGAGCAAAAGAGGTATAGTTAGTACTTTTGCAGTTGACACCAAAATTGGAGGTGTAATGGACAGCGAAGAGGGTTACCTCAGCATACAATGGAATTTTGATCAGATGGGCCAATGGGCTCAGAAGTGGCAGATGGAGTTTAATTTAGTTAGGTGTTGCATTTTGGGAAAGCAAATCTTAGCAGGACTTCTATACTTAATGGTAAGGTCCTAGGGAGTGTTGCTGAACAAAGAGACTTTGGAGTGCAGGTTCATAGCTCCTTGAAAGTGGAGTCGCAGGTAGATAGGATAGTGAAGAAGGCAGCTAGTATGCTTTCCTTTATTGGTCAGAGTATTGAGTAGAGGAGTTGGGAGGTCATGTTGCAGCTGTACAGGACATAGGTTCGGCCATTGTTGGAATATTGTGTGCAATTCTGCTCTCCTTCCTACCAGAGGATGTTGTGAAACTTGAAAGGATTCAGAGAAGATTTACAAGGATGTTGCTAGGGTTGGAGGATCTGAGCTATAGTTAGAGGTTGAATAGGCTGGGGCTGTTTTCCCTGGAGTGTTGGAGGCTTAGGGGTGACCTTATAGAGGTTTATAAAATCATGAGGGACATGGATAGGATAAATTGACAAAGTCTCTTCCCTGGGCTGGAGGAATCCAGAATTAGGGGACATAGATTTAGGGTGAGAGGAAAAAGATATAAAAGAGACCTAAAGGGCAACTTTTTCACACAGAGGATGGTGTGTATGGAATGAGCTGCCAGATGAAGTGGTGGAGGCTGGTACAATTGAAACGTTTAAGAGGCAATTGGATGGGTTTATGAATAGGAAGGGTTTGGAGGGATATGGGCCGGGTGCTGGCAGGAGGGACTAGATTGGGTTGGGATATCTGGTTGGCATGGATGATTTGAACCGAAGGGTCTGTTTCCGTGCTGTATATCTGTATGACTCTATGACTATACCATCAATTCACAAGAAATACCAATGTAAGAGGGAAGGATTTGTTATACCATATGAACACAGATTGTTGATTGGTTGCCAAGTTTTGGGGACCTTTATTTACTCGTGAGATGTGGGTGTCACTGGCTGGGCCAGCATTTATTTCTCATCCTTAGTTACCCTTGAGAATGTGGTGGTGAGCTGACCTTTTGAACTGCTGCAGTTAATCAGACGATGGTCAACCATATATGCCCTAAGGGAGAGAATTCTAGGATTTTGTCCTGGAGACACTGAAGGAACTGTGGTATATAACAGTGATATTTTTGCTGAAATGATGTGGTTGCTCAGCGCCAAGGACCCTGGTTCGATTTCACCCTTAGACGACTCTCTGCGTGGAGTTTTGTCCCACAGTCCAAAGATGTGCAGGTTAGGTGGATTAGCCATACTAAATTGCCAAAAGTGTCCAGGGATGTGCAGGCTAGGTGATTAGCCATGGGAAATGCAGGGTTGTAGGGACAGGGGAGTGGATGAGTGTGGGTGGGATGCTGTTTGGAGAGTCAATGTGGATTCAATGGGCCAAATGGTCTGCTTCTGCACTGCAGGCATTCTATGTATGTATGATATTTCCAAGTCAGATAGTGAGTGTCTTAGAGGGGAACGTACAGGGGGTGATGTTCCCATGTATCTGCTGCCCTTTTCCTTTCAGATGGAAGTGATCATGGATTTGGAAGGTGCTGTCTAAGAAGCCTGAGTGAATTTTGGCAGTGCATCTTTTACATGGTACAAACGACTGCTACGGAATAGTAATTCTAGTAACAGAAATTAGAACACAGAAGGAATCCACTCGGGCCATCTTGAACATATTAGCACTTTGAAAGCTTTATCTAATTCCCCGCTCTTTCCCTGTAAACCTGCATTTCTATTCCTTTGTAAACACTAATCTGTTTGAGCCCTTTGGAAATTGAATCTGTTTTCAGGTGACAGACTCTAAATAACAACAACCTGCTGCATCTGATATTTCTACTCGTCTACCCTTAGAATTACACTGGCAATTCCCTTACATCTGTTTTATAATAGAACACAATGTACACATGACAGCAAAGGTCCTAGTTACCTGCCAGGAAGTTTAAATCGCAGAATATCCTGAATCTTCGAGAGCAGGTATTTGCTCATTTCAGTTGGTAACTCTCCAATGGAGAGCAGAATATTTTTAACCTCCATGTATGACGGGTTGTTGTTAAAGATAATGCCAGCAGCGGATGTCCGCACAGTTTTCTCATGTGTCCTTCGGTTCTGATGATAGATCCTGTTCATTGTCTTCCTCACCTGGTCAGACACAAACCAGAGGATTTGAGTTCCAGGAACGTGGATACTCCATGCAATGCATCTGTTCAAAGTTAATCAGTGAGGCAATGTGACAAGCTATCGACTGGAGAATAGACACTGGGCCAACTTCACTCTAGATACCTTCTAATCAACCTGGTCAGAGATGGTATTACACAGTTCTGGAGCAGATAGGACTTGCACACAGACCTCCTGGCTCAGAGGTCAGGACACTGCCACTGTGCCACAAGGTCAGGGGAGCAATATCTGGTGTACTGGTCACAAATTTATCAGTCAATCAACATCCCCAAAAAGAATTATCTGGCACAAAAGCAAAATTTACTGGAGATGTCTGGAAATTTGTAATAAAAACAGCAAGTGGGTCTGACAGCATCTGCGGTGAGAGGAGGATAGTTAATGTTCAGGTCTATGATCCTTCTTCAGAACTGGAAACATCAGAGACAGAATAGGTTTTAATCAAGCGTGGGGACAGAGAACGAAAGGGAGGAGAAGAACAAAAAGGAGGGTTTATAATAGGATGGAAGGCAGGAGGAAAGCAAAAGGGGTGACATTGCGAGGCAAGAGAAGATGGTGATGGGACCAGTAAAGTGCAAAACCTGAGCCGAGAGAAGGTGCGAATGACATCATTACCAACAGCACTCCTGTCTCAATGAAGGAAATA
Source organism: Hemiscyllium ocellatum (assembly GCF_020745735.1). Lineage (NCBI taxonomy): Eukaryota > Metazoa > Chordata > Chondrichthyes > Orectolobiformes > Hemiscylliidae > Hemiscyllium > Hemiscyllium ocellatum. Next base: position 42,957,563 of record NC_083436.1, on the reverse strand, counting down.
TTGTTACTCTGTCTTGATGGAACTCTGTGTTGAATCTGGAGGATGGGAAGCTGAGGAGCTGTTTCTCAAGTTTCTGTGAGTTTCATTGGAACAGAGCAGGAGGTCAAGATCAGAGAGACCAGAGTGGGCAAAGGATGGAAGAATGTGTAGCTGAAGTTTGGGGATAAGCTGGCAGACTGAACCATGCTAACTCCCGACCTGTAGAGGTGGCCAGGTCATGAACAGTGACAATGAAACTGAAAGAAGTATTGGTGAATCAACATTGCAAAGTGTTTGGGAGGGACTTTGGATGCCACCACTAAACTATCGTCTCCTTTCCCCTCCCACCTGCATCCATGGGCTGAAGTAGTAATGTCACTATATAAGCAATCCAGAGCCCTGGGCTAATGTTCAGGCAATTTTGGTTCAAATCCCACTATAGTATAGAGTGAAATTTGAAATCTGGAATACAAAATGCCTAATAAACATATAGCCATTATTATAAAAACCCCTCTAGTGAAGAAAAACTGCGTTCCTTACCCAGTCTGACCTACATGTGACTCCAGACACACAACAATATGATTGACTCTTAACTGTACCAAGGGATAATTAGGGATTGTCCAACCAGTGATGCCAACATTCAATGAATGAATAATTAAAAACAAATTCTGAAAACAGTGTTCCCCCTTCAGCATCCTGTTTCAGTCTTCTGGCATCTCCTTCCCTTCCCTCATTTCCTTCCTGTGCAAACACAGAAGAGCGAACACCTTCACTTTTATATTCTCTCCTCCTATGTTATAGGGACCCCAAACACTGCCTTACACCCTATTGTAGATCTTTCCTTCTGTTCTTTCTTTCCATCCCTGTCTTTCTGTATCTCCACCCTCACCTAAAATCTCTTATATTGCTAGTGTTTACCAGTTCTGATGAAAAACCATCGATCTGAAATGTTAACTCTGTTTATCTCTCCACAGATGCTGCTGGACCTGCTGAGTACTTCCAGCATTTTCTCTTGGTATTGCAAATTATCTTCTCATTATTACATTGCCATGTGTGGAAACATTCACATTTTTGCAATTTTCTATTTTGCAATTTGTCCATTTGATTTGATTTGATTTATTGTCACATGTACTCAGGTACAGTGAAAAGCTTTGTTTTGCGTGCAGTACAGGTAGATCACCCCAGTCAAAGTGCATCAGGGGAAAAGAATAGGGTGAGGAATACAATGTTATGGCTGCAGAGAATGTGGACAGAGAGTGAGATCAACATTTCAACTTGCTAAGGCAGATTACATTTATCTGCTGTTCTTTTGCGACAAGTATAATGAGCAGGTTGTGCCCAAGCAGGTTTGCATACAGATTTGTTGATAGGAACCTTAGCTGTATTGGAATCAGATTCTCATCAAAAGCTTTTATAAAGTAATGTTTAGTGCTGTGACTGGGTGGGAGAGTGGGACCAATTGGGTAGCTCTTTCACGGAACAGGTACAGATACTGAATAGTCTCCTTCTGGACAGTATGATTCGATGAGTCCATAATAATGACATGACATTTCACCTCCTCTGTGATGTATACTCGATCATATTTCTGGATAGTCGAGAGAGCGATATTACTGATGGGTCCAGTTCCAGACTCTGCGTGCTTCAGTAAAATAGGAATAGCATCAGGGAGAAGAGAATTCTTCAAAGATAAGATGTACATCTCAATATCAGATTCCTTTTTTGCTGATTCTGCACCATTAAGGATCATTTCTTTCGCTTTGATCACAGCCTGAAAGAGAAAGGAATAATACTGGTCACAGGAATGTTAAAAAAAAATCCAAGTAATGCTCCTTGTGCCGTTTCTCCACCAGTGGCAGCTGTGCCTTCAGCTATCTGGGTCCAAAACCTCTGGAATCCCCTCCCTAAACCTGTCGACCTCCCTACCTAACCCCCACCTTTAAGATAATATTTAAATCTTATAATCTTTGCTCCTTATTGGGTTTGTGTGTCATGTTGTACCTGCCAACACTCATGTGAAACACTATAAATGTAAGTTGTTCTTGATATAGCAGATAGGGTTAAAGTATTTGGGAGGTGATTATCTCAGTTCTCTAGATGGCTAGTGACACCAACAGCGTGGGTTCAATTCCCACACTGGCTGAGGTTACCATGAAGATATCTCCTTCACAACCTCTCCCCTCACCTGAGGCATGCTGACCCTCAGGTAAAATCACCACTGCTGGTGTCTCTCTAATGTTAGAGTGATCCTCTGAGATGACAGCAACTTTACCTTTGCCTAAGGTCAAATACTGAATGGCAGCCTTGTCAACAGACTTTAAAATGCCCAACCTTATCATAAAAAGGTACATTATTTAAAGCCCAAGTCAATGACCTTATTGCTGCTGGACATTTGTTTTTTAGACTATGAATGGCTGGAATAAGGAAGTGTTGCACTGTCAAAGGGGTCACGTTTTGGATGAGGGATTACACTGAGGCCCTACCTGCCGGTTTAGGTGAATCTAAAAGATTCTGTAGCATTCCTTTGAAGCAGAATAGGGGTGTTCTCCCTGATGTCCTGGCCAATAATAATTTATTCAGTTAAATTCTTAGATGGATTATATAGTTATTTACCATTGTTCTGTTTGTGGGATCTTGCTGTGTGCAAATTGGCTGCTGTGTTTCCTATTTTAGAACAAATACTGGACCTCAAAGATATCTCATTGGCTTTAAAGCTCTTTGAAATGTTCCCCTAAGGTAGTGAAAGACGATCTATAAATGTAATTTCTTTCATTTTGCAGCTTGAACATCCCAGCAAAGAAAGCTGGAGGGGAATGGCTACATTTGAGTGGCATTCAAAGATGGGATTCAAATTCACCCTCTTTCAGGTGGGCTACAGAGAAATGGGTTTCTTGTCCAGTGATTTCCTGCCAATTGCTCAATCCAGCTCCTACCTGATCCCCAATGTATATACCACATTACCATCAATGTAGCATTCCCAATTCTAGGACCGAGAGGTAAAACTATCAGGAAAGGCATCGACTAATTTATCTAGAAAACACAAAGTTGGAGACTATTGAGGTTTCTAAAATTACAGAATGTTTTCACGGATTCGACTTGAGAGAGGACAGAATGTACATGGCCTTGATAAGGCAGGCTAAGGTGAAGATACCAGTGAATAGAGGGCAGTGTTCAATACTGCGGTGATGGGAACAATGTCAGCCAGGTGGACCTCATAGAATAGGAGTTCCCCGCTTAGAGCTGTTAACCTGGTTTGATCAAGGATTCTTGGCTGACAGATATAAACAGGAGTGTCAAGAGATCTGTTCACTCTAGAAGCTGGCTCTGTGCTAACTGGGTCATTGACATTTACTGTGCAAATGTAAATAAAGGGTGACTTGGTTTACCAGCCTTTGTGGAGTTATTTCAAATACTAAAAGTGTTGATTAGACAGAGTACAGTATATGCTGAGGCTGAAAGAGATAGATTCTTGATCAGTTGGGGAAGCAAGGGTTACATGGAAAATGCAGAATGTTGATGTGAGGAATGTCAGATCAGCCACGATCTATTGAACAGTGGAGCAGCTCGAGGGACTGAATGGCCTGCTTCCACTCCTATTTCTTATGGTTTTATGTTCCTGGTCAGACTTCACCCCAACAATGCCGATTACTTCGTCCTGTACATATTTACGGATTTTTGTAGATGTGTTTACACATAATCAAATACTCATCCTGTTATCAAATAACATCTCACCATCAGCTGTTCCCTACTTCCATTTGTCTCAGGCATCCTTGCCAGACCAGACTAGACAATAACCAGGAGCCGCACTGGGACATTTCGTTACCATATTCCTGCCATGGGGATGGTTTCCCATGGTAGATTGGAAAATAGATACAGCAGCAAGCAGTCAATGAGGATATCTGAAGACCTCAATGTGGGGAGTTTATCCCAAAGTCTGGAAGTTGCCAGCTCCATGGAGGTGGGGTGGTCCTAATAAAACCAGAAGAAACCTCCTTGTTGGGGGATGGTCTGGGGGGTGATGGGTTGGTTGGTGGTGGTGAGGTGGAGGTGGGGGGATAGGGGGTGTTTTTGGAAATTTCCAACTCACTCCTATAAGGCATGGTCACTGATTCGTACAAATATGTTTACAGGAAAACTCCACAGGAAGGACGGAGAAAGGAATAGAAAGATATGGTGATATGAAATTATTGAAGAGGAGTGGGAGAAGGTTCATTTGAAGTGTAAATGCTGGCACTGAGGAGTTGGGCTGAATGGCCTCTTTCTGTGCTGTAGGTTGAATAGAATTCTATGTAAACGAAAGGCGGCAGACTAACTAGTTGTACCTGTACTCACCGGCAGTTCACACTGTCCTTTCTGGCAGAACTTCCTGATGAGTGCCCCGATGATAATCACAACTGTTTCTCGGATATCATTGCTCTTGATTTTTCCATTAAGTTTAGCCTGTGACAGACCAGGGACAAGAAAACCTCTTGGTGTGAAAAGCAGAGATAGTTATCATAAAATAAAGACTGGGTGGAAGCAAATATGTAACAATTAGTAGCACATTAGCATGGTTCAGATTGTTATCATGGAACAAAACTTATAAGACCAAGTCTCCTACCAGTAATGGTGTATAAGGTCATGGTTCTTAAAGGGTTAATGTTCATGCCACATTGGCTCCACCTATTCTACTGAAATCACACACAGTCTAAGGGTGGAATCAAGGGCTCTATTCTCACTTTCAGAGGGAGCAGATGTATCTGTACCAGCTGCTTACGGTTCTAGAAATTCTGCAGGACCAAATGTAGCTGTACTTACTGCTATCAAGCAACAAAACATCTTGTTATCTGAGAACAGTGCCTCTTCTGTAGGCACTCTACATTGCTGTATCCTCTACCAATAACCACTGGATAGACCCGAGAGAAAACAAAACCAAAGCGGGGGCAAAATCTCAAACAACTATAATCTGGTAAAGATGGCAAATAACACAAGATGCCAACAGTGGTCATCTACCACAAGTAAAACTTGGAAACAATGTCACTGGTCCAATCTGTGAGTTCCGTATTAATGTATGCAAGACCATTTCAATCAGTACGGTCAGTTTCAAGTTTCACTTCCTGTAGTTGTTTAGTGAGTGTTGTTTATTGATCCAAGTTTTATTTTGTGAGAAACATGGGTGAACACCATAGAAGGCCCTCAGACTGACAAACATTAGTACTCACAATGACCCCCGCCCCCCCTCCCCCACCACCATGCTTGGAATTACCCTGAGCATCTCACAGCCTTAGAACTTTCTTCGAAAAATATATTTCTTCAATATTCTGGAAATCTGGAAATGATATATCGTTAATTCCTTCCCTAATAGTAACATGGGTATACCCACACCACAAGGACTGCAGCTATTCAGGAAGGTGGCTCCACAATACCTTCTCATGGGACAAACAACCAGGAATTGGCAATAAATGCCAATCCAACCAGTGACTCTCCTGTCCATGAATGACTGAAAGACTTGCCCACTTGGCTTTCTCCCCTTCATACCCTTTGATATCTCTTTGATGGAGACCCAGTGGCTGCCCTGTATCTGCATATCTCCAAATAGCATGTGTTAATCTTATCGAGTCTGTAAATTGGAAAGTGAGGGTTAAAGCTCTCCCTTTCCCAAGTCAGTGTTTGGTCATTCACCCCCTTGGAGCAGGCTGGGCGTGAGTAGTTGGCATCCCCACCCATGGGTAAAGTCTTCATGTTTGGACATTTGATGACAATCATCCTTAATGACTCAGAGCCAGAGCTCCCAATCCCTGAATACTTCCTAATGTAAAGAGAATCATGTGTGGCTGTACCTCAGTGATAGGACTCAAGTTGTTTTTTTATATCTCTTTCACTCTTTGCTGGCCTTCTGATATTCTGGGGCTTGTTTCTCAAGCTTACTGAATCTACTGCTCATCCAAAAATTCACAGGCATCGCTTTGTATTCTTTAACAATATCATTGGCAGCAATAAAGATCCTCACATAATGCTAGCCCTACTCTACCGGTGCAGAATGACCATAAGGGTAATGCACAGTGCTACTATTCTCAGGAATTCATCCCAATAAGAGTCAATGCATTAGGACAGGAAGAGGACAGAACTAAAAAAAGTACAATTTTTAAAAATCATGTCAGTGTTGCAATTTCTCATTTCTCAGACTGAAATACTCACCGTTAACGCTTTCAGTAATTCCTCAGTGGGGTGAGAAGCAAAGCCACAAGCATACAGAAACCTTTCCTGTAAGATGGTGCTACTGTCATTTCCAAAATCTAAGAACTCCAGCATCGCTGCCAATGAAGCTGAGGTCTGAGCTGAAGTCACAGCATCAACTAGCTGTGGACTGGGACAGAAAGATTGAATAGTAACTGGATAAGTGCAATTGATCACAGACCTGAGGAGAGAACATCAAGTTCCAAAGTTCCAACTTTACATTTAGTAATCACTTCTACCCTGTCCACGGTCACAGAGATGTTACTCTGTATTAAGGAACTATCCAGCTCAAACTTAAGAAATATTGAACTATTCAACACAGACAAATCAATTCATCACCTCACTAACCAATCATCAACTTGTTGCCCGAGTTGCATAAACTACCGTATGCTGGTCAAGGTGGCAAATACCACATGGTGCCAGCAGTGGACATCTGGGTAAATATCACAACTAAAACTTAGAAACGATGGCACTAGTTCAAACTGTGTATTCCGTGTTAATATACGCAAGGCAAGTTCAACCAGTTTCACTTACTATTTTCACTGGTGTATCTTATTTTAAGATAATTAACTGATGGGTAACAGTCCCCTTAGTCCATAAACTAAAGGATGCTAAACTTTGATTCAAAGCACCTCTTGTCCTGTGAATGGGTTTACTCCCAATTTTTGTGCTGAATAGTGGCAATCTGCTGTTACAACTTTTTCATTTAGACCATTTGACTTCAATCCTAGGGATTATTGTTGGAATGGGGAGGTGGGGAGTTGGGGGGGGTGGGGTGGTGGCATATGAAAGAGATGAAGAGAACGATTCAGTTACTACCTGTAATTATGTTTGAGGTAAAAACAATGACTGCAGATTCTGGAAACCAGATTCTGGATCAGTGGTGCTGGAAGAGCACAGCAGTTCAGGCAGCATCCGACGAGCAGCGAAATCGACGTTTCGGGCAAAAACCCTTCATTTACGCCTTTGTAATCAGTTTAAAATTAAACAAAGAATTGCAGCTGTTGGAAAACAGACAAAAACAGAAATTGCTGGAGATACTCAGCATGTCTGGCAGCATCCATGGAGAGAGAAAACAGAGTTCTTTCCAGTCCAGTATGAGTCTTCTTCAGAACAGGAAGAAGAGAAGCTAGCTAGGTGATAATGGGAACCATGTGTAGATGAAAATGGGTTTGGCTGTGTTAAAGGCAGCCCATATCATTAGAGGCCTGGGGGTGTAAGGGTAGATGAAGGACATGAAAGAAGATGCTCAGGCGCTAAAATTATTGCATTTAATATTGAGTCCTGAAAGCTGCAGAGTCCTGCAAGGGTCACTGGACTTGAAAAATTAACTCTGCTTTCTCTCCAGAGATGCTGCCAGACCTGCTGAGTTTCTCCAGCAATTTCTATTTTAATCAAAGAATCTCACTGATTTTCAAGAAAGATAACGTTTCTCCACTACTTTCTTGTCTGTTATGATGATCTTTATCATCTGCCTCCTTCCTGCCTTGTGTGGCCTTGGCAAACTGACTCAGCAAGTCCATCCTCAAAATCCTAAATTGGCTTAGAGCAGCGAGTGAGAGTGTGACTCACAGCGTGCTGTCCTTCTCACTTCTCAGGACTTTCAGGATATCTTCCTTCTTGGCTTTTCTCAAAGCTTGAACCAGCAATAGGAAACTCCTGGTGGCAGAGGCTTTTGCGAGATTCTTAGGCTCTAGTTCCTCCCGTATGGTCTTCCAATATTCAATAAGCTACCAACAAGAGAGAGAGAAATACAAAATTAATCCTTATAAGGCACAGGTTATCCTGTCCATAATGGCAGTCCATCATCTAAAATGATAACAAGACCTTCTAATTCATGAGAGCAGCACTGAGAGACAGAGAATGGTGAGAGAGAGAAAGACAGGACAGTTGCAAGCTGTCCCCAGTTGACTGACTGAGAACTGATGGCCTGAATACAGGACAGCCAATGTGGCTAAGGCAGGGCTCCAAAGCTGTTCTGAAAAGAAACATCTTACTTCTCCTGCACCCATCCACTGAAAGAGTATCCTATAATGAAGGAACTGCCAATTAAAATTCTGCTCATGGCTAAATGGCCCACAGTGTCCAGGCTAGGGGGGTTAGCCATGGGAAAGGCAGGGTCACAGGGATAGGGTGGGGTGGGTCTGGTTGGGATGCTGTTTGGAGGGGCAGTGTAAACTCAATAGGCTGAATGGCCTGCTTCCACACCGTGGGGATTATATGATTCTATGAATTGAAAATGCTTTTTTTAATTATGCTGGCTGCAAACTATGGAAAACTTTTCCTCAGGTCTAACTCAACATGCAAAATTAAATCTCGAACATGACCAAAATAACATTTTAAAGTTTTGACTACTTACTGAAGGGCAACGTTTGCATGTTACTTTGACTGCTGCCGAGGTCAAGGGGATGGACACATATTCAGGATTCACAGAATTAACAACACTGCTAATTTGTTCTGCCTGGATTTGTTTAGGTCCAGTCTTTGTCAACTGAAATTCCAACCTCTGTCTAAAAGTGAAGGAAAGAGTTTTCATGTTAGGTGTCTTCCACACTCAATTCAGTTTCCTGCAGATATCCACCATGCTGCTTTTCATGTTTTTCTTCATTTCAATGTAAAAAGACAGGGTTTAGAAATGGCATTTCCATTTATTGACTACAAGCAATAATATTGAAATAATTAATCTTGTCTAATATTGAAATAATTAATCTTGTCAGCCTTTCTCAAGTTCCAGTGTTGTAATGATAAAACCCTATCAGTGAATTCTGGTACATGTTTAACTACTGTACATTTTTCACATTGCAACCATGACATCACCTTCAATAATTATTTAATTGGCTGTAAAGTTCTTTGGCATACCCTAGGTTTGAGAAAGGCGCTGCATAAATGCAAGTCTCCCCTTTGTCCAAGTATCAACATTTTGAACTCACTTTGATAAAACTTTGGCTGCCAGTTCTCGCCGTAGATTGAGTGAAACCAGGATATGTTCCTCAGACAGTACTGAACGAATGAGATTCTTCTCCAGTAGATAAATGCTAGCTGATGTTGATGTTGTATTGACTCCTAATACCTAAAAAATTCAAGTCAGTATTAAGATACATAATGGTACAATATCCTTTCACTCTTTCACCCTGTATACAGCTTTTCACATTACAGTCAATGGCTCTCATTGTAACTAGGTGACTGATATTGATCCCTCAAAGTCACAACCCTTAACTAAAACTAAGGGCTTATCACAGCTGGACAAAAAATGCAATTTCCAGGACTCTTGTGATGCAGTAGCAATGCTCCTACCTCTGCACTCAAAGGCCCAAGTTCAAGACCTACCTGACCTGGAGATGTGTCAGAACTGGTTGGTTGAAAATAATTAAAAGTGAAAATAAGTTGTTTTTCATCCAATTTAATACCAGTAGCAAACAAGAAGCAGGAATCATTTCCTTTGCCATTAATCAAAGTTGCGTATGATACATTATTAAATCATATATAGGAATTAATTTATTTCAAAATAAAGGAAGTGTAATTTCCTTCTTTCATGCTCACCCCTTCATTAGCTCCTGCCTTATTTGTCCCACTTCATGCAAATTTCCCCTTATTTCTGAGTTGCCAATCAATGTAAACCATGTCAGCCATCTCCCTTTTCAGCATTAAGCTCATCTCAACATGATCCAGTGCAGTAAGCAATATACACTATGTACACATTCATGCATATACACATAATGATGACGAGGAAGCTCTTGTTGTTTCTTATAAAATTAACCAGATGTTATATGAAATGTAAGATCTAACTAATCTCAGCTTCTCCAGTCTAAGTGACTAAGAAGGTATATGGGATACTTGCCTTTATTAGACAAGACGTTTAGAATAGTGAGATGATAGATGATTAGTGCAGGCACAAAGGGCCTCTTTAGGTGCTGTAAAAAAAACTCTAGCAAGTTCAGCACAGAATTGATGGACTAAAGGCCATTTCTGTGCCATACATCCTGTGTGCATGTAAACTCAATCAGTCCCAAGCTTGGATTCTTTTTCCATATGCTAACTTTTTAACCATTTGATTTTTTGTTTTTCCAGCTGCCCTCATGCTACTCTTTCACTATTTCAAAGAATCACGGAATGACCGAGGACTGAAGTAAGCCTTTCCGCCCATTGTTGGTTCTCAGATAGGGCTAGCTAATTGGCTACAATCTCCTGCTCTTTACCTTTAGTCTTACAAAACCTTCCTTTTCAAGCACATCTCCAACTCCCTTGGAAAGTCCCTATTGAATCTACTTTCACCTCCCTTTCCAGCAGCATATCATAGATCCCAGTATCTAGCTGATTTCAAAAACAGATTTGCTCATCCCACCAATGACCTGGAATTTATGTTCTTTGGTTACTGGCTGTCCTGCACTGTTTCTTTATAACTACTCCACCGAAAGAACCACATCATTTGAACACTCCAATGAAATCTCCCAACAAGCCTGGATTCTTTCTTTTATCTTTTAATAAGTGGGAGTTTTGTGGATAAGCCTCAGCTGGAGCATGTACCAAGGCCCTCGTGTTGCGGTATGTAGCAGACTGCTAATGTGTCAGCTGTCAGATAAGACTGAACACACTGAAAACCTTTTCACTAAAAACAGGAGGAGAAGAGGTAGCCAAATAGAGGACACTAAAATGATAAAGGGGTTCAATAGGATTGATGTACAGAAGAAGTTTCCACTTGTGGGGATTACCAAAACCAAAGCTTATAAATGAAGTTTTTTTTTAAGTTTGTTCATATGATGAAGCATCAACAGCCTGGCCACCTATTACCCATCCTTAGTTGCCCAGAGGGTAGCTACAAGTTAACCTTATTGCTATGTGGCACATAGGCCAGACCAGTTAAGATTTTCATTAGACTCTTAATTTCAGTTTTTTAAAAAATATATTGAATTCAAATTTCATCATGGTGCAATTGGAACTTGAGTCTCCAGAACATTACCTGAAGTCTCTGGATTAACAGTCTAGCAATAATAACACTAAGCCATCACCTCTCCTAACAGTCAGTAATAAATTCAATGGTAAAAACTTGACAGTAGCGAGAATGTAGTTGTCATTAGCAAGGGACTGTTTGTGGTGAGCAATACTGAAACGTTCATGGAGAAGCTGGCTAGGTACAAGAGGGAGATAGGAAAAGGAAGATAGCTAATGAAGTAAAATGTGAGTAGGCCTGTCTGGAGCAGCAACACTGCATGGAGCAGATGGTCTGAATGGCCTGTTTCTACACTGTAAATTTGATGCAACTCCATATAATACTTCATAGCTTCTCTATTCATAGACAAACCTGCATATACCAATGATCTGTTGATCACTATGGGGATCGAGGTGCTGGATATCCTCTCGATACTGACCTTGCTGTGACTGGTGAATCCTTTCTGAACTCTTTTGCAGCTGTTCAATAATTTCACTTTGGTCACCTTGTTGTCATGGGCTTGGTAATTCACCTTGCACTTCCCAGAGACGTCAACCTGGTAAAGATGGAGTTAACAGACAACAACATGAGACAAACTGAAAGGAGAAATAAGGGAGAAAAAGAGGGGGATGCGGAACAAGAATGCATTGAAAAATAAGAGGGAAAAGAAAGACTAGAGATATCAAATAAGATAATTAAAAGTAGAGGAAATAAAATACTTGGCCTTCACATTAGGTTGTTAAGTCCAGTTGGAGAACTTGTTGAGGCTTCATCATCTGCAACCATCTCATTCCTCTCCACCCTAATCACTTTCTCCACTGGTCACCCAACGTATCCATCCTTACAATCCTCTGCCTTCTCACCAACAAATAGAGAACTAGCAGGTTTGTCTTTGGACAATTCCCAGCTTTGTCAGATATCACTACGCAGGAGTTGATCACCCCTTCTACCCATCGCCTGTGAGTTGTTTCAGTTGCCTTGTTACCTCACACAATCAGTAGTTGCAGACATGGTAAAGATTATTGCTGTTGCATTATATTCATTCATGGGCTGTGGGCATCACTGGCTAGATCAGCCATTTATTGCCCATCCCCAATAGCCTCCGGAAGGCAACAAGTAGAAAGTACACTCACAATTCCCTTAGGGAGGGAATTCCAGAATTTTCATCCAGTGACACTGACGGAACAGTGATACATTTCCAAGTCAGGATGGTGAGTGGCTTGGACAGGAACTTGCAGGGAATGTGTTCCCACTTACCTACTGCCCTTATCCTTCCAGATGGAAGTGTTATTGGGTTTGGAAAGTGCTGTCTAAGGAACCTTGGTGAATTTCTGCAGTGTGTCTTGTAGATAGTACACACTGCTGTGACTGAGCGTCAGTATTGGAAAGTGTTAATGCTGATTTTCTGATTTTTAATAGAAAAACCCAACACGAGACAGCGCTTAATGAGATTAAATGAAGTGAGTACAGGAGCAAGTCTGAATAGTAAATTGCAATGAATTATGAAGTTAAAAATCACACAACACCAACAGGTTTAATTGGAAGCACTAGCTTTTGGAGTGCCGTTCCTTCATCAGGTGTTTGATGAACGAGCAGTGCTCCGAAAGCTAATGCTTCCAAGTAAACCTGTTGGACTATAACCTGGTGTTGTGTGACTTTTGTACACCCAAATCCAACACCAACATCTCCAAATAATGAATCATGAAATTGTGAACCCATCACAATCCTAAAACATATAGAATTGTTTCATAAAGACAGGGTTACCTCAGTCTGACTGGTCGTTGTGAGCTGTACTTGGAACAGGCTGGTGAGGCCCCTCTTGATGTTCTGGATTATGACTGGTTCATTTGAAAACGAATAATAGGTCTTCACCTGAAGAATGAAAACATCAAAAAACATCAACACCTGGTGCTGGAAACAGACTCTGAAAGTCTTCAACAACAGCAACTTCATGCATTTATGTAGCACTCTTAATTTAGTAAAAATGTCCCCAGTACTCAGACTAAATTTGACATAAAACCATGTACAACACATTAGGATAGGTGTCTAAAAGCTTGGCCAATAACATGGAACTTCTTAAAGCAGGACAGAGGGATAGACAATCTTAGAAAGGGGATTCCAGAGCATAGGGCCTAAGCAGTTAAAGGCACAGCCGCCAAAGGACCACATGAAATATGGGACTTTGTAAATTGTTGAGTAAATCTGACGATGAATTGTATACTTCCTAGCTATTGTGAATAATCATGCACTGTTCTCACAGATTCACAGTATTTTTATGAAGCATGAGGAGGCCATTTAGCAAGGATCTGTGATGCTGGATTGAATGCTGTTTGCACAGACAGGAGGGTTAGTAGCCAGAGGACACGGATTTAAGGGAATGATCAAAAATACCAAAGCAGAGATTTGGGGAATTGTTTCAATACAGTGAGTTTTTTAAGATGGGGCAATAGAGTCATAGAGTTGTACAGCATGGAAACTGACTCTTCAATCCAACCTGTCCATGCCAACCAGATATCTTAAATTAATCTCGTCCCATTTGTCAGTTTTTAGCCCATATCCTTCTAAGACTTTCCTATTCATATACCAATCAAGACGCCTTTCAAATATTTTAATTGTACTAGCCTTTACCACCCTTTATTGACTCATGCATAGTATTTGACACTGGATGGCTTCCTCAGAGTCACCTCTCAGAGTAAACAGAACTTCTGACACTCCTGTTCTTATCCGTCAGCCAGGGCTCCCTGTTTGGATAAGGTTAATTGGGAACTCATATACAGTGAAGAAGATCACAGTGAGTCAGACAGCATTCATGGAGAGAGAGCAAGCTAACGTTTCATACCAGTAGAAGCAGATTTAACAATAACTTTCAACAGGGACTTGGATATATACTTGAAAAGAAGTTTTTTTTTTAAATTGCAGAGCTTTGTGGGGAAAAACACAGGGTGAGACTAATGGTACTACTTCAAAGACATGACACAAGCACATTGGGCTGAATGGCCTACATCTATGATGATTAATTGAGTTACTGAAGGACTAGTTGCTGTAGGATAATATTCTAGCATAAACCAACATCTTTCAGGAACAAAGGAAGGCAGAAGTGAGGAGGAACAACATTCTTAACAACTTTATATAAAGCGTTTTAAATGAGAGTCATATTTGACTTGAAACGTTAACTCTGTTTCTCTGCCCACAGATGCAGACCTGCTGAGTTTCTCCAGAACTTTCAGTCTTTATTACAAAAACAATGCAGCACCCTCAATACAGGGTTGTACGTTTATTCCAATTATTTCAGGGTGCAATGGTTTATTTAGTTACTCGTTTTCTACACTTTGTCACTTAAGGGTATAATGACGTTACAAGGTTAGCCAGGTGGGCCTTATAGAATATGAAGGAACAAATTACTGCAGGTGCTGGAATCTCTACTGAAAATGATAAATGCTGGAAATCACAGCGGGGTCAGACAGCATCCATGGAGAGACAGCTAGCTAACCTTTCGAGTGAAGTGATCATTTCTGATGAAGAGGCATTTTGACTCAAAATGTTAGCTTGCTCTCTCTCTATGAATTCTGTCTGACTCACTGTGATCTCCCTCACTCTATATGAGTTCCCTAGCTGGGCCTATTAACCTGGTCCAAACAGGGAGCTCTTGCTGACAGATCAGAATAGGAGCGTCAGAGGTTCTGTTCACTCTGAGAGGTGTCTCTGACGAAGCCGGATCAGTAGCAAATACTATTGATGTATCAATAAAGGGTGACTTGGTGACAGGATACCAGCCTCTGAAAAGCTATTTCAAAAGAATGGAACCACAGCAGATAAACAGAGTTACAAGGCAGAGGAGCCCCAAGATCAAATTAAATGAAAGCACAGGTCAAAAACATCAAATTACTTCCTCCTGTTTGTGTTCTACCCAAAGAACAGGTTGTGATCCCACAGTAAGGTAGAGATTCCACAGGGCCTTGCAGAAGATATTCAGAATGGATGCTGCCTGACCTGCTGCACTTTTCCAGCAACACATTTTTCAGTTCTCGTCTCCAGCATCTGCCATCCTCACTTTTTCCGAGTTGAATTTAACCTACTGCGAATCCTCTTGCAAGGATGCCTTCCTTGAAGAAGCTCTCTTCTTCCCTCTACAATTCCTGAAGAAGGGCTTATGCCCAAAACGTTGATTCTCCTGCTCCTTGGATGCTGCCTGACCTGCTGTGCTTTTCCAGCAACACATTTTTCAGCCCAGAATATATTCAGAATCAGGATTCATGAGGAGAGGGAGAGGGGACTTACTCTGTGGTCCTGGGATGTAAAGTTGTGGAGGGATATGATTGGAAATCTTGTTGGTTTGAGGGGGTGGGGTACATGGGTGTTTCTTGTTCCCCATTCATTAGGGAAGGCAGTGACAAAGTGACAGTATTGCTGGGTTAGTAATGGAGAGGCACAATGAATACTCTGGGGACACAGGTTCTGTCCATACAGCTGGTGGATTTGACTGAAATAAATAAGTCTGGGATTAAAAGTTAGTCCCACTGATGATAAGGTGAGCATTGATTGTTGTAAAAACCCATGTGGTTCACTAATGTTCTTTAGTGAAGGAAATCTGCTGTCCTTACCTGGTTTGGCCTACATGTGAACATAGGAGGTATAGTTAGTAAGTTTGCAGATGACACCAAAATTGTAGGTGCAGTGGACAGTGAAGAAGGTTACTCCAGAGTTCAACAGAATCTTGATCAGATGAGCTAATGGGCTGGGGAGTGGCAGATGGAGTTCAAATTAGATAAATGCGAGGTGCTGCATTTTGGAAAAACAAATCAGAGCAGGACTTATACACTTAACGGTAAGCCCTGGCGAATGTTGCTGAACAAAGAGACCTCGGAGTGCAGGTTCATATTTCTTTGACAGTAGAGTCGCAGGTAGATAGGATAGTGAAGAAGGCATTTGGTATGCTTTTGTTTTATCGGTCAGTGCATTGAGTATAGGAGGTCATGTTATAGTTGTACAGGACATTAGTTCGGCCGCTTTTGGAATATCACATGCAATTCTAGTCTCCTTCTCATCGGAAGGATGTTGTGAAACTTGAAAGGGCTCAGAAAAGATTTATCAGGATCTTGCCAGGGTTGGAGCATTTGAGCTATTGGGAGTGGCTGAACAGGCTGGGGCTGTTTTCCCTGGAGTGTCAGAGGCTGAGGTGTGACCTTATAGAGATTTATAGAATCATGAAGGGCATTGATAGGGTAAACAGACAAGTCCTTTTTCTCTGGGGAAAGGGAGTCCATAACTAGAGGGCATAAGACCTAAGGGACAATTTTTTTACACAGAAGGTGGTGTGTGTACAGAATGAACTGCCAGAGGAAGTAGTGGAAGCTGGTACAATTACAACATTTAAAAGGCAATGGATGGGTATATGAATAGGAAGGGTTTAGAGGGATTTGAGCCAAGTGCTGGTAAATGGGACTAGATTAGGTTAGAATATCTGGTCAGCACGGATGAGTTGGACCGAAGCGTCTGTTTCCATGCTGTATATCTCTATGACTCTATGTGACTCCAGACTCACACAATGAACTGCCCTCTTAAAATGCTTCATTCAGATCAAGGGCAATTAGGGATGGGCATCACATGCTGGCAATGCCCACAATTCATCAAAAAACAAGGGAAAAATATTCTCCTCTTGGATGAGATTGGAAGTCTGCTCTCTTGAGTGGACAGTACCATTATTCAGAAGAAGGATGTTTGCCCCAGTCCTGGCCTATAATCACCTTTCAAATAACATTATTAAAAATAGGCTATTCATATCACAATGCTACATTCACACTACATTCATTGGCAGTAACATCTTTGCAACATCCAATGGTTGTAAAGAGTGGACTATATAAAGTCACAGGTTCTTAATGGAAGAATAGAAGGGTTATGGAGAGAGAAGGCAGAAAAATGAGGTGAAGAGCATATCTGCCCATGATCGAATGGCGGAGCAGACTTAATGGGCCGAATGGCCTTATTCTGCTACTTTCTCTTATGAACTTAGAAGGTCCATTTGGCTTCTTGCCATGGACACTGATGATGAATTATGTTAAAAAGCTGGTTACAGGAGCTTCAGCCAACATCCTTAACCTGATAGCCATATCCCAGCTCCCACCTTTAGAGCAATGTCCCTCACTTCCTACAGAAATCTAGTACACCCTCACATGCTGATGAGGCTCAGCTTCTGAACATATGACTGGCTCCAAATGAAGTTATAAATTTGTGAATTCCTCCTGACAATCAGTTCCTCCTCCCTGGAAAAACCTAGAGAAGGTGAGATACGGGAATAATCAAGTGATAGTCTATTGAAGAAATCAGCCCCACACTCCAAATGGAATGAAAGCAGAGTTTTGTTATCACAGGACCACAATGTGTTTGGGAGCAGAAGGAGGCCATCTGGGTTCTTATGTCTGCACCAGACCTTCAAATGAACATCATTACTCAGTGCTGATCTCTTGTCTTTTTTTTCTGTAACCTTGCATCCTATTTCTTTCCAAATAAACATCCAATTTCCTCTTCATTTGAATTTGCCCCCAACACATTTCCAGGCATTCCAAACCCTAACTGCTTAATGGGTGAAAAAGTACTTTTTCTCAACCCATATTTGCTTTCTTGCTTAAAATCTGTGCCATCTGGTTCTTGATCATGTTATGAGTAGGAATAGTTCCTCCCTGTCTATCTAACCTCCTTGTCTTGAAAATTTCTGTCACATTTTCTTTAAGCCTTCTTCTCTCCAAAGTGAACAGTCCCAACTTCTTCAACCTATCCTTATGAAACTCCCATGCCTTGAACCATTCTTGTAAACCGGTTCGGCACTCTCTCCAATATTTCATGTCTTTCCTAGTATGATGCTCTTTAATGTACACAATACTCCAGCTGAGGTCTAACAAGCATTTTGAACAAGTTCAACATCACCTCCTTGCTCTTGTTCCTATTAAGAAAGTTGTGGAGGCACATTTATGGTATCAGGCATCATCCACCTGAAAGAAGAGACAGGACAAATCACCACATAAAGGTGCACTTTACTCTGCACTTGACAACCAGTAAGTTTAAAGTCACAGATAAATATATCAGTTTTCTTTTTATTAAGGTTACAAATGAGCACCCTGACCTTTG
Organism: Hemiscyllium ocellatum; assembly: GCF_020745735.1. Classification (NCBI taxonomy): domain Eukaryota; kingdom Metazoa; phylum Chordata; class Chondrichthyes; order Orectolobiformes; family Hemiscylliidae; genus Hemiscyllium; species Hemiscyllium ocellatum. The sequence continues at coordinate 42,939,322 of NC_083436.1, read as the reverse complement.
AACTGCCAAGGTGGCCTATCTCTATTAGCTGCCTCCAGGATTCTAGACTCTGAACCTTAAGCAACACTCAGGCACAACCTTATTGCTTTCAGTGTAGTAATGAAAACTTTACCACACAATGATCATTACAACAATTCACAGAGTTAAAGTGCACCCTTCTGATCAAGCAAGCAGTAAGTTATCGCTCCTGCATTGGAGCAGGATGTCTTGCAAAACTCGTTGACAAAGCGAGAGTAAGAATTCCACGCACTGGAATGGGCACCAGGTAAACTTCTGTAGATTATCATAATTTTTATAATAGAGGTGAAAGTGCATTGTTCCAGTGTGAACTTGGACGGCGCTATCTAATAAAAGTGTAAGTTTCACATCCTCTTATTCAGCTGGGTCGCTAACTCTGGTTGGGTACATGTCTGGAGGCCTCATCATGTGATCTTCAACTGCCCTGTCCCTGCCCCTGCCCCTGCCCCTGCCCCTGCCACCATTGGTCCATCAGCATGGTTCTCGTCTTCTCATGGCCAAATCAGAAGCAAGGAGATACCTTTGCCACGCAAATGATTCTGCACTTCCATTAAATGGTCTTTTTTCCTCATGTCCTATATTTCTTTTTGAATACATTTGCCTCTAATTACAATTTGTTTTTAGACATGCACACAACTTTCTTGAAGACTGTGATGAATTGTCCCCCTTGGGTTTTTTTTTGCCCAAGGCAGAGCCTGAAAACCAATATTCAACTCAACTGGAAACTCGAAGGTAATCCTAGAGAGTTGTTAGGACTATTCTTGAACTAACTGTTGGACTGCAGCAGTTCAAGAAGGCAGCTAACCACCACCTTCTCAAGGTCAACTAGGGATAGGCAATAAACGCTGGCCCAGCCAGCAACACCCACAAATGGATAAATAAAGTTCTTGCCTTTATTCGTGAGATGTGGGCATCACTAGCAAGGCCAGTGATTTTTGTCCATCCCTAATTGCTCTTGAACTGGATGCCTTGCTGAGCATGTCAGAGAGTAGTTTAGGGTTAGCCATATTGCTGTGAATCTGGAGTCATCTGATTTGAAATGCAAAGGGGTTGACAATAGCTTGGGTTCAATTCCTGCACCAGCTGAGGTTAACATGAGAACCTCCTTCTCAACCTCTGCCCTCATGTCTGAGGTGTGGTGATATCACCAACAATCATCTCTCTCTCTCTCTCTCTCTCTCTCTCTCACATGAGACAGCAGCTCATGGGCTGGCAAGGCAATGGTGACTTTACTTCTTTGGATCTGGAGTCACACACTGACCAAACTGAGTAGATGATTATGACAATTACTGTGACTAACTTTCAATTCCAGATCTTTACGAATTGGACGGCTGGACTTTTTTCCCCTGGAGCATAGGAGGTTGAAGTTTACAGAGGGTTATAAAATTATGAGGTGAATTGCAACGGTCTTTTTCCCGGGGTAGCAGAGTTCAAGGTGAGAGGGCTTTTAAGGTGAAAATTGAAAGATTTAAAAGGGGCAATGTTTTCACACAGAGGGTGGTTCATATCTGGAATGAACTGTCAGAGGAAGTGGTAGATGCAGGTACAGTTACGACATTTAAAAGATATTTCGACAGGTACATGAATAGGAAAGGTTTAAAGAAAGAGAGGTCAAATGTAGGCAACTGGGATTAGTTTAGTTCAGGAAACCTGGTGGCCATGAGCTAGTTGGACCAAAGGGTCTGTTTTTGTGATGTATGATTCTAACTCTTACCATCTGCCTTGGTAAGATTTAAACTCTTGCCCCCAGAACATTTGACAGTATACCTTGATTTCTGGTCCATAAACAACACTAGTAGGCCACTATATCTACAAATGCATGGCTATGACTCGCAGTATCATTTGTGATTGTAAAGTATTATCTTCTCCTGGCCGCTGATAGTACATTTTCAGCTGAACCTTGATTTTGTGTGTCACTCCCAGAGTCAGCAAAATTCCTGCGGCTGCATCATAGTCACTGAGCTTTATGTGTCACAGTTTAATTGGTTTATTCTGAATATGGACAACCCTCCTTAATCAGATTAGTGACGTAATGACCATCAAGAGGTCAAAGTACCACTGGGTGCCTGGCAACCATATGTATGTTCAGTGCTGACACATTACCTTTGTAACCGTTGGCAGAGATAGATTTGATCCATTCACAAAATTACACCATGGAGATAAGGGGCAAATACATGACCCTTCCATACAGCACCTCAAGGACTGCAGCAGTACAAGTAGACAGCTCCCTACCACTTCTCAGGGAAATGAAGAGTGGGCAATAAATTCTGGACTGGCCAGAGATGGCCAAATCCTATGAATGAATTAAAAATAAATCCCTTGTGCATGCACCAGGAGAAACAACCTCTATTCCCTGCTGTAATGTCAACTGGTACTTTTGATCGTTAGAAACTTCTGCCTCCATTTGCCTATCCAAACTATTCCACATCTGGATTATTTCTAAGCCTGTAGCTTCGACCGTTTAGAAGATCAAAGGCAGCAAGCACATAGATACATCACCTATCAGCAAGTTCTCCTGCAAGTCAAACACCATCCTGACTTGGAAATATATCACAATTGCTTCCCACAGCACTGTGGACAGATCTACAGGTAGTTGGTTCATCGCCATGTTTTTAGTGAGGGGCAACAAAAGCAGGCCTTCGCAAAGATCATGAATTAATCAAGAACAATATCTCCTTACATAAAGATGTTCATCTTAATATCCAATCCCAATATTTTCTTGCTCCAATTTTGGTCATGTCTTGTAGTTTTGATCTGCTACAACTGCTTGAAATATTGCTCAGGACCATCTCTAGGCTGGTTAATGTCTGCTAAGTTTCTAGAAGACTCCTCTGATTCCTGTATACACATCCAAAGCTTTCAGAGCCTTCCATTGTGACTGCAATCAGTGCCTTAAGTTTAATAAAGCTGCTCACTTAGTGAATCACCAGGGATGCAATTTAAAGAAAAGAAAATAGACTTGCATCTATATAGCACTTTTCACTTCACATCCCACAGAGTGTTGCAGTAAGAGTCTTACCAACTTTTTTAGATGTACCATCAAAAGCATTCTATCTGGAAGCATCATGGCTTGGTACAGCAACTGCTCTGCCCAGGACCATAAGAAAATACAGAGAGTCGTAAACGCAATCCAGTCCCTTATGCAAGCCAACTTTCTTTCCTGGTGAAAGATTCCAACCTGAAATATTGACTCCCGTGTTCCTCTGATGCTGCTTGACCTGCTGTGCTTTTTCCACCTCCACACTTTATCGACTGACTTTCCAGCTTCCACAGTCCTCACTGTTTCCATCCATTGACTCCATCTATACTCCTTGCTGCATCATCAAAGACCTCTCCCACCCCAACAATAATCTCTCCCAATCTCTTCTGTTGGGCAGAAGATACAAAAGCTCAAAAACATGTACCAACAGATTCAAGAACAACTTCTTCCCCGTTGTTATTAAACTTCTGAGTTGACTTCTCAAATTTTATATTTAATGTTAATCTCATCTTCTCTGCAGCTGTAATATTGTATTCTTCACTCTGTTCTATTACCCTTCTGCATTTTGTATGTTATGATCTGCCTATATTGCACACAAAACAAAACTTTTCACTGTACCAAGGTACAGGTGACAATAAATCAAATGAAATCAAATGAACCATCTTTTGAAGCTTAGTCATTGTCACAATGTAGACAAATACAGGCATCATCAATTTATGCACAGCAGGGTCCCACAAGAAGCAATGTCACAAGGGTCAGACAATCTGTTTTAGTTTAGATCACAAAACAGTCCACGGTACCTTCCCATTAATCCAGTGGATGAGGACTGGGCTCTTCAAAGCTGCCAGGTTTGTCTTTCCCAGAATCCCTCCTCCTGTGGAATCTTTAAAGATGTTTTTGTCATCTGTTCGTTCACTCACATTTTCAAAGTTGACGTCTGTTATCTGGGAAAGAAGGCAATTCAGCAGTTAAATCTCAGGAGAGAAACTCTCAGTATTAAAATTAAAACAAGGCAGTGAGTTGTTGTGATCTGGAACACATTGCCTGGAAGAGTAATGGGGAAGCACATTCAATACAAACTTGCAAATGTAAATTGGATAAATATTTGGAAAGGAAAAACATTTACAGGAAGATGAGGAATGAGCAGTGGGGTGTGTGACTAATTAGATAGCTCACTCAAAGAGCCAGCGTAGAAACAATGGACTTGAACGGACTCCCTCAGCATTGAATAATTCCATGGTTGGGTTTTCGAGATTATGAACATGTTTGATATGAAGAGATCCCCTTTTGGGGGTGATGGCGAAAGAGGAACGAGGGGGAGTCTAAAATTAGGAGCCGTATGGAAATGTTAATCACCAACATGAAGGAATTCTGGAGAAACGTGTTTATGCAGAGAATGGTTAAAGTGTGGAACACGCTGCCTCAGGGACTGGCAACATAGATACATTGAAATAGAAGATAGATAAACACGTGGGGGAGAGTTCTGTACTACTATAGATTTAGAGAGACATAAACAGATTGGAATGTAGAATATAGAACATAGAAAAGTACAGCACAGAACAGGCCCTTAGGCCCATGATGTCGTGCCGAGACTTAATCCTAATGTGAAATATACGCACCCCTCAACTCACTGCTATCCATGTGCATGTCCAGCAGTCGCTTAAATGTCCCCAATGACTCTGCTTCCAGCACCTCAGCTGGCAATGCATTCCATGCATTCACAACTCTCTGCGTAAAGAGCCTACCTCTGATGTCTCCTTTATACCTTCCTCCTAATATCTTCAAATTATGACTTCTTGTACCAGTCACTCCTGCCCTGGGGAAAAGTCTCTGGCTATTGACTCTATCTATTCCTCTCATTATTTTGTACACCTTGATCAGATCTCCTCTCTTGAGCCTCCTTCTCCCCAGACAGAAAAGTCTGAGCTTATTCAACCTTTCTGCGTAAGGCAAGCCCTCCAGTCCAGGCAGCATCCTGGTAAACTTCTTTGCACCTCTCCAAAACCTCTGTATCTTTCCTATAGCAGGGCAACCAGAACTGGACACAATATTCCAAGTGTGGTTTCACCAGGGACTTGTAGCGCTGCAGCAAAACCTCGCGGTTCTTAAACTCGATCCCCCTGTTAATGAAAGCCAAAACACCATATGCTTTCTTAACAACCCTATCCACTTGGGTAGCAACTTTGAAGGATCTATGTACTTGCACACCCAGATCCCTCTGTTCCTCCACACTGCCAAGAATCCTGTCTTTAATCCTATATTCAGCATTCAAGTTCGACCTTACAAAATGCATCACTTCACATTTATCCAGATTGAACTCCATCTGCCATTTCTCAGCCCAGCTCTGCATCCTGTCTATGTCACGCAAATGTTTCTGGCTTTGGAACTTAACTACTGGATTTGCTCACCACACCATCCAGGATTTTAAGCATTGTTCGTTTATGGGGAGTACCGAGATAACTTCCCTAGGGTAAGGCAAATAGGGCAACAGTTGCCCAACTGGGTGGGTCTATTGTCATTGAGAAGTCATAGTAACATAGAATCTAAAAGCAGGACTAGGCTACTCATCCCTCTGAGTTTGCTCTGCTATTCAATCTGATCAGGTTGTAAGTTTGCCCGCTGAGCTGGCAAGTTTGTTTTCAACGTTACATCACCATGCTAGGTAACATCATCAGTGAGCCTCCGGTGAAGCACTGGTGTTTTGTTCTGCTTTCAATTTATGTGCTTCGGTCTGTTAAGGTGGGTGATATCATTTCTGGTTCTTTTTCTCAGAGGTTGGTAAATGGGTCCAAACTGATGTGCTTAGAAATTCCTCTAGAAATTCCCATGCATGGGTCTGTTTAGCTTGTCTGAGGATGGATGTGTAGTCCCAGTGGAAATGGTGTCCATCTTCGTCTGAATGTAAATAATAGTGGGTCATGTCTTTTGGTGGCTAGCTGGTGTTTGTGTATCCTGGTGGCTAGTTTTCTGTCTGCCTTACCAATGTAATGTTTGTTACAGTCCTTGCAGGGTATTTTGTAAATGGCATTCATTTTGCTGGTTGTTGGTTTGGGTCCTTTAGGTCATCACTGGAGGCTCACCGATGATGTTACCTAGCATGGTGATGAAACATCTAAAAACAAACCTGCCAGCTCAGCGAGCAAATTTACAACCAGAATCTCAACCTGAGCTACAAATCTTCTCACAAAAATCACATTCAATACAATCAAGGCCAACATTCTATCTCAAAGCCCTATTTCCATTTTCTCTCCAAAATGTTCGATCCCTTTGAAACATATCTGTCTCTTTCATGAATATATTTAGTGACTTGGCCTGCACAGTTCTGTTGTAGAGAATTCCACAGGGTGACCACACTTTGAGTGAAGAAATCTTTCCTAAATTGTGATTTTTAAAAATTCATTCACAGGATGAGGACATTACTGGTTAGGCCAGCATTTATTGCGCATCCCTAATTGCCCGGAGAGCAGTTAAGAGTCAACCACATTGCTGTGAGTCTGGTGTTACATATAGGCCAGGTAAGGAAGGCTGTTTTCTTCCCTAAAGGACATTAGGGAACCAGATGGGCTTTTCCAAAAAGTGGCAATAGATTCATGGTCATCATTGACTCTTAACATTTCTATTGAATTCAAATTCTTTTATCTGCCATAGTGGGCTTCAAACTCAGGCCCCCAGAACATTACCTGGGTCTCTACATTAACAATCCAGTGATGATGCCATTAGGTCATCGCCTCTACACAACTTCCTGAAACTGTGTCCCTTGGTTCGAGACTTCGCAATCAAGGAAACATCCTCCCTGCATCTCAAGTCACCGTCAACCAACTGGAAATGACCGTGGGGAGGATGATGCACCGAAGCCTCCAGAGACACTTCCACCCTGGACTGCCCACCCCACAAGTTCTCCCAAACTGTGTACACCCACTAGATGCTGCCCGAGCTGCTAAATACTCCCAGCGTTTGATCCATTTGTTACTGGACTGAGAGAGGGTGTTTTCATTCTAATTATTTAATGTACAAATAATTACAATACCTCTCACTGTTATAGATAACCCAATGATTGTTCATTTCTGGTAATATCTATAAGGAAAAAATTATATTCTGTATCAGTTGTGTTGGCTGTTTATGAATATCAAAGCTTACCACTAAGTATTAAAATCCCTGATGAATGAAGCACTGAAGCCATTGAATTGTGACAGATATTCTTATTTCCTGTAGGTGGAACACACATTATCTGTTCCTGGCCTTCTTGGTTAATGCACAGTGGCATTCACATGGATCCTGGATGATCCTGGAAGTTTGGCAACTCCAGCCAGTGACTGAGCCTGGAATCTTCCTGGCCTGTATGTTGACAGTCACCACAGGTTGGTGAACTGCCTTAAAGCTCCTATATCTGAAGGGTGAAAGACTAAATCTGGGAATTAAGTCTGGTGTCTGAATCATGTCCACCAAAACAAACCAAAAAGCATCAACTCTGAACATCCCCATCCATCTTCACCTTGTCTCTTGTAAAATTGAGTAAGAAATGGGCAGGTTGGAGATTGATGCTGTCATGAGACCCTGAATAACTGGGATCTTCCTTGTCAATTCTGATCTAAGCATATTAGTGAAATATAACTCAAAACATCTTTTTCTTGTGGAAATAATTTATTAACTAATCAGCAACACAGCCACCTTTTCCCATTTTTAAAATATCTTCATAAACTCCCTACTGTGTGGAAGCAGTCCATTCAGCCTATCAAGGCCGCACCGACTTCACATTACAGCATCGTGTCCAGACCCATCCCATGGCTAATCCACCTAGCCTTGGACGTTATGGGCAATTTAATATGGCCAATCCATCTAACCTGTACCTCTTTAGACTATGGGAGGAAACCCATGCTGATACTTGGACAATGTGCAAACTCCACACGACAGTTGTCTGAGGCTGGAATCAAACCCAGGTCTCTGGCACTATGAGGCAGCAATGCTAACCACTGAACCACCATGCTACTCCAAAACCAGAAAGTATTATTACATACAACTGATAAGCTTTCTCCCCACAATCAAATCACCCATGGTAATGGTCATCTTTTATCCTCCACAAATTAAATCAATTGTGTTTCCAACTAATCAAATGAAATTAAATGTCCAATAGGTACACAAATGTGGTGGGCCAAAGGGCCTGTTCCTGTACTGTACTGTTCTATGTTTTCTACGGGCAATACAAATCTCCAAAGGTGAGGGAAAGGTCGGGAGTAGAGAACGTGGTTAAATCAAATTGGAATTGGAAGGGGAGACATGTCATTCCACCTCCTACAGTGCCCAACTTTCTAAAAGTACTGAGAATGGACATTGCATGCTCCCTCTTCTTGGACACCTGGCACAAATATAGCAGCATTAGAAGAGCAAGACAGTCAGCAGCTTTGACCACTCTCCACTGACCCCTGCCTGGACCTGCCTTTCCCCTCTCTCTATATTTACTCAGTCACTTAGTTAATCAATTGACTCCTGTCAGCAGCCTAACTCTTGCTATTCTGACTACCTTTAGCCCTGTGACTGAAGGTAAAGAAAGAGTCAAGAAGTGGCTTCAAGGGGAGAGAAGAGAACAATCGCAAAAAGCAGAAAGTATTCTTCTCCGTTAGCATACTCCAGTGTTCACCTCCACTCCCAGCACAGGTACAAGGAGCCAAATGGACACTTGAGTGTTGTGTCATTCTAAGGTTAAAATGGTTACTATTAATCGAAACCCACCGTAATTCTGATAAGCTGGTCTTCTTCGTTGCTTGAATTTCTCCACAGCAAGTCAACATTGATGTTGGATGCAATTTTAAATCCGGCACTGTCTTTGTCTGTTCCTCTACCTCTGTCTAATTGTACCTCCATGGTATAACTGTATTTGTAGGTCTTCTCTGCATTAAACCTCGGTCCACCACGTTGCGCTGATTAAAAAGAAAAAATTAAAATTACAATAAGTCAGATTCACAGCAAGCTGTGTTCCTGTGAGGAGTATCTCAGGTCATACCCACTTGGTTGAAAGTGAAGTTGTTGTCAGTTCCCCAAGCAACAATTGCATTGCCTCATTAGAAAGTTCAACAGAGTTTGTTTCAGGGAAGCAAACTTACATCAAGGCAGATGCACGTGCAAGAGACGTAGAATCATAGAATCTCTACAGTGTAGAAAGAAATCATTCGGCCCATCAAGTCCTCACCGACCCTCCAAGGTGTTTCCACTCAGACCAACTCCTCACTCTATCTCTGTAACCCTGCATTTCCCATGACTAATCCACCTGGCCTACACATCTTTGAACCTAAAAGTGTTAGTGAAAGAAAGCCAGATTTTTCTTGTAGAGTGGTGACACTCAGCCCACCTTCACCTCTCTCTTGATCCCTCTACTGTCTCTGAGTTGTCAAGCTGCTTTTCCGACATCCTTTCCTGAAGGAGCGGAAATTTCCTCTAACTGGTTAGGAATGCAAAGTCATTTGGTTTGAGTTCTGAACAAACCTCAATCCATAACCTTTTTCCTGGAGGCTGAACCAGACTATCCTCACCTTCAACTGCCCACTTTTCTCTGAGGTGAGATCTCAACCACAGATCCACACCCTCGCCAAAACAACCCTCACTTCCACCTTGGCCCCGTGCTCAGCTCATTTAAGAATTCTCTCCCTAATGGCATTGTGGGTCAACCCATAGCAAGTGGACTGCAGTGGTTCAAGAAGGTAGCTCACCACCACCTTCTCAAGGGCAACTAGGGACAGGCAATAAATGCTGGCCAACCATTCACATCCACATCCCACAGATGAATAAAACAAAACAACTTGAATAGATAGTCACACTGGTCAGTATTGTTCTGAAGTATCAACTGAGACAAGTCCATAATGGGATGTGAGTTTACATGCTTGCAGGCTAGGGAATTAAGTGCTATCAGGCTGTCCAAAACAGATGTCAATGTGCTGTGGATTGACCATTTTGTAGATCACTGTTCTCTATCAGTAAAATATTCTCAACTCTGCCATAATATTTGTTAGCGATCTGTTTAGTTGAGTTTGTGCAGTGTATCTAATTTAACACATTACCACAGTGAGGTGAGTGATTTCCTTGATATTTACAGATATTCTAACATTTTCACTCAAAATAAAATGAATCACTTGTAGGCCACTTCATTTAATGGACTAACCCTTACCAATTGCACTATTTCAAATTCAAATGTTTGAGTGCCTGGTGAACCAATCGTTTTGAGGTGACCGTACAACAATCATTGCTGAGAAAAGACAGGTTTTGTTGAATTTTAACAGGTAAGATATCTCAATAGTTTGAGCTACAGGCAAAGCTAGCTGTTTTCTTACTGTTACTATGCAGTACTAACATGAATGGTGTTCACCATGAACAGAATGCTGCTGTCAAACCAAAAGATCAATGCTTATCACACAAATGGGTAATGTGGCCTATGAGTATCAGTGCTAGTGTGATGCCAGGTAAGTAGGCCATTTGTCTCAAAAGCTCCTTAGACAGCACCTAACACATGACCTAACACCTATCATCCTAAGGCAAATACATGGAAACCCATCCCCTCCAAGCCATTCACCATCCTAACTTGGAAATATATCGCTGTTCCCTCAGTGTTGCTGAAATTTCCTCACTCACAGCATTGTGGGGATACCTAAACTAAATGGACTGAAGTGGTTCAAGAAGGCACTCAACATCATCAGGGAAATTAGGGAGGGCAATAATGCTACCACAGTGACACCCAATTCCATGCTGCTTCAGTTGTGAAGTGCCTTGGAACTTTTTAGTACTATAAAGTTAAAGGTGCTATACATGTTTTTGCTGTTGTGCACAAATGTCTGGTCAATTCAATTAGTAAAATATACACAGTGCAGAGGACCTTAATTTAACCAGACAGTCTGGGAACATAAAAACAGAAATGTTGGAGAAACTCAGCAGGTCAGGCAGCGTCTGCAGAGAGAGAAACAGAGTTAACTTTCAAGTTCAGGACTGGAGTATGACTCTTCTTCCAAACAGGCTAGAAATGCTGTGTGTAACTATCTGAAACAGGTGAGAGAATATTAATTGCATTGCAATGAAAATAATGTGTCTACATTGTTAACATATAGAAGGCTTGTGTTTTTCACTCAAATGATAAATTTCCATCACACTATAGTTGATGATTTCAGAAGTAGTGAACTGTTGAGTCCAGGCGTTTCAGGGCCATCTAATCGATTGAAAATGATTAAATGATTTGATGGATTATTTAGAGACAAACTCTGGTGGAATCTAAAACAAGGGACCATAATCTCACAATTAAAGCCAGGCAACTGAAAAGTGATAGTAAGAAGAATTTCTTCACAAAAAAGGATAGCAGAAATTTACAATTCCCTCCAGTTATTGAGACCTGGGGATTAAGGAAAAAATACAAAACTGAGATTGATAGCAATATAATTGATTGGGGTATTTTATTGCATGACACAACAAAGGTGGTTTGATGTAATTTAATGGTAAACAGGCTTGATGGGCTGAATGGCCTCTTCATGTTCCTATTTTCCTGTATTCTTTGACTCACTTTAAACGTCACCATGGGGAGAGCTACCAGTGGAATATGAGCAGGTGTGGCAGAGACCATCGAACACTGGATTAGCACACTTCATCATTAGAGACACAAGTCAACCATGGCAGAAATAAAATAATTTCCTGAAGATGGGGGAGTACAGCAAAAATAATCACTCTTTAAATGACCTAAAGGTCTGTTTAGGGGAATTAGCCTCTAACTGATGAGGACTTGTTTCATTTTCAGGATTTAAATCTCATATCAAACATTCACAGTCCAATTAAATCCAGGTACATTTTGTGGGTTGAATGATAGATTACATTACCCTCCTGTCACTATTGATATTTATAACCTTCCTGTTCAGATATAGTATAAAACACCTCTGGCCCAGGTTGAATGTCAACCTGCAAGCCCTTTAACACATGCAAAGAGCAAATGATAAGAGTGGGAGATTTTTGGTCAGGCCTGTGATGGAAGGAAAGTTGGACTCGACATAGCTGTCTATAGCTCCAATGGTCTTGAGTCTTGAACCAGACCTTCTGCTCAGAGGTAAGGATACTACCCCCCTGCACACAAAAGCCCTAGCTTCTGTCACTATTTGTTGATAGCAATGTCATGGCAAATTTTAATAAGCTATAACTTGTTAAACGGTTCTCAACCTTAATCCTTTGTGTTTGTTATTCTCTTCGAGGAGAAAGTGAGGTCTGCAGATGCTGGAGATCAGAGCTGAAAATGTGTTATTCTGACCACCACAATCAAAAGGCAGGTGTGTACATCACAGTGCACTCAGTGAGTCTGAGTGCAGTGACAATTTTTATACATACAGTATGTTCTGGCGCTATAGACAGTGACGGCAGAGTCTCTGAATTTCCTTCCATCACAGGGCTGACCAGGAATTCCTCCTTTTCTTATCATCTGCTCTTGGTGTACGTTGGAAGGATTCACAGGTTGATATTCAATCAGTTTAGCCAAGAACCACACACACCATCTTTGACTATTGAGTCTTGGAGTGGCTCAGAGGCAGGGAAGGTGAAACAAATCTGGGTCAGAGCGATCTCCTGGAATTGTTTGATTAACTAAAGTGTGGGAGAGCAATTTCCGAGAGTATTTTTTCCAAATTGCCCTGGGTTTTTTTTCAGCTTTTCATTTTGCCTGACATGTGGTTTCAGGCAGAGAGTGTAAGTACTGCAAACCACACAGCACCACTCTTATGTGGGACAGGTTGTGAGTATTTGCAGGTACAGCACATAGCAATAAGGCTAATAGATTGATATCCTTTATAATGAAGCAAAGTAAATATTAAAGTAATAGTGTTATGCTTCAGTTATATAGGGTACTGGTGAGACCACATCATGAATACTGTGCCCAGGTTTGGTCTCGTTATTTAACAAAGGATAAAAATGTGTTGGAGTTGGTTGAGTGAGGGTCTATTAGATTGACACCTGGAATAAATGGGTTGCTTTATGAGGAAAGGTTGGACAGGCTGGACGTGTTACCTCTGGAATTTAGAAGACTGAGGGGTGACTTGATTGAAGTGTATAAGATCCTGAATGGTCTTAACAAGGTGGACGTGGACACAATGTTTCCTCTTGTGGGTGAGTTCAGAATATGGGGACACTTTTAAAATTAGGTGGTCACCCTTATTGAACAGAAAGCATTTCTCTCAGAGCATTGTGTGACTTTGGATCTCTCTGTCTCAGAAGACAGTGGACATAGGTCATTAAAGATACAGGTGGATACATTCTTATTAGGCAATGGTTATTGTAGATGGGAATGTGATATTCAGAAACAAACAGAGCAGCCAAGATCTTATTGAATGCCAGAACAGGCCCGAAGGGTTGAATGGCTGACATCTGCTCCTACTATGTCCCTCAGTACCTGGATGCAACTTAAAGCAGTGGACCTTTTTGAAATGAGGTGATGAGGACTTCTAATCAGGTCTGCAGTGACATGTGAGCACCCCATCACCTCCATTAAATACAACCCATCAGCAATAGAATATACATTTACACAAGAGACCCTTGTGCTTATTAATTATGAAATTTTAGTCAAGAAATGATCTTATGGAAGTGTAAAAGATGGCAAATAGAAAAATAGGTTCAGGAAATGTCCTTAAATGAAACAGCGAGAGTATGGAGTGTCCTGCCTGATTGGGTGGTGGAATTCAATGGTAACTTATCAAAGCTGGAATTGAAAATGAAAATATTCAAAGTAAAGATTTCCAGGCTATGGAGAAGACTAAAGGAATAGGATTAATCGGTAGACTTGTGATAGAGCCAACAGCACAATGGCTTCCTATTTGACCTTTGAGGGATCTATGATTCTGTGAGCAGCACAAGTGGGTACAGGACAAATTGGTACAGCACAAATTCCTGATACCCGAAAGGTCTTCACACAAAGAGTGATCATCAAGTGGATTTCAATTCCAGCAGAGAGTGGGGATCAAAAATCTGGAATCATTGAAGAAACTTCAGTATCACTGGGATTAGGTTTGAAACAAGCCAAATGTTTTTCTAGCCTTTGTTAATATTGTTATTGTGGGGGGCAGGTAACCAAAATGTTCATTATCCTGATTCGTCAAATAATTTCAGCTTTAATATTTGTTGAGAAGAGAAGCCTTATGTCTTGCACTCATCAGGACCATTACAAGAATTCCAAATTTCAAACGATGTGAACAATATACACAGCAGCCAAAAAAATGTTCATTAGCTGCCATGTCAACTATGATTGGGTAAAGCATTGCCATTTTGTGAATTAGTTCAGAACTTGAGGAGTCTACAGGTCCTCCATGGCAATACCTCAGCCAATCCAAATCAACTTGCCAACCAAACAACACCCTTTTATTCTGAAATGTAAATTGTTGTGATTATTTGAAATTTGGTATTCTTGTATTTATCCTGATGAGTGCAAAATGCAATTCTTTAATATTGTCTCTCTTTCCAACAAACTCAAGCTCTCTATAACCAAGTAACTTAGTCAACTGTGATTACATTGATCAATTCCATTTTAGGTGTTGCTAGGGCCCAATTTAAAACTCCTCTTCCCAAAAATGAAAGAACTTGCTGGATTACAAGACTAAAACAGGTATAACCTAACCCATTTATTGAGTAACATTTGAGATTGATTCCAACACTAGCTTTGCACAAATGTGATATAAAACTCTATCCTTTGTATATATTTGTTTACCCCTCAGTATTATATCTAAACTGGCTAACTGATCCACCCAGCTCCAACAATGGATTTAAAATGTAACATTTTTCCAATCATTCATTCACGGGCTGGGTATTGCTAGTTGGACCAGTATTTATTATCCATCCTCCAGTGCCTTGAAGGTGGTATGAGCATAATTTTTGAACTGCTGCTGTCCTTATGGGTGTAGCTTCACACCACATCACTCAGTGACTATGAAGGAATGGCAATATAAGGGAACTTCAAATGGTGGTCCCATTTTATCCTTTTAGATGGTAGATGTCTTGCTTCCAAGGGTGCTGCCTAAAGAGCCTTGGACAGTTACAGATGGTACACATTAATTAATTGTGTTTTGAGAACCCCTCTGGTCTCACTCATCCCTCTGCCTGTGACCTCCTCCAGACTTACAACCCTCCAATATAACTGCACTCTCTCAATCCTGGCCTCTTGAGTGTCCTTGATTTCCAGTGCTCCTCCATTGACAGGTTGTTTGGCTTAAAACTCTGGAATTTCCTCCCTTAGTCCCACACAGCCTCCCTCTAATCCTTTAATATCTTCTTTAATACATACCTTGCTGTCAAGCTTTTGGTCATCTGTCCTCAAATCTTCTTATACAGTTCAGCGTCAAATTTTGTTTGATAATCAATTCTGTCAATTCACTTGTGACAGTAAATTGTCTAAATATGCAGTTTGTTCTTTGGTTGTTCATTCAGGCCATATCTCACTTTCTTAAACTCCAGCAAATGCAATCTGATCAGTCTAACCTTTTCTCATAACACAAACAATCCATTCCAGATATAGTTTAGTAAATTTTCTCTATACTGATTCCAAGACATTTAATTCCTCCCTTAAATAAGGACATCAATACTGTACATAGAGGCCTGTTAGGGCTGGGATGGTAGTATATTCAAGGCTGAGAAAGACAGATTTTTTTTTTGATCAGTAAGGGGATCCATGGTGATAGGGATAAGGCATGAAAGTGGAGCTGAGGATATTCAGATTAGCCAGAGCAGGTTCGATGGGCTGAATGGCTTACTTCTGCTCTTACATCTTATGATGTATTGGTCACAGAAATGATCTCATAAATACCCTTTATAATTGAAGCACAATGTGAGCTACAACACTTTATTTCTTCCTGGACACCCCAGAGGGACTTTCAGAAGCATTGCTCCCTAGTGATGAGACCAACGCTGGTATCTCAAATATGCAGTACAATGCTTGTGGCATTATGAAGTACAGATACATTGAAATTAAACTGATTATATTGATACTGATTATATTAAGTGCATGATAAGCTAAAGTCTTCGTAAACTCAATGGAACAATACCGTGTCAGGCAGCTTATCAAAATACGTCGTTGTCTCAATCCATAAAACTGGGTGCAAAAGTTCAAACTTGTACACAGGTTTTTGAGTTGCAAGTCTAGTTTGAGACTTAACATCAGTGACACTGACCCATCCCTGTGAACCCATGTGTTTTAATGGACAAGTTAAAGTACAATGTTGTGTGGGTAGAGGTTTGTAGACTACTGCAGCCCTCTGCCTGATTACAGTATGCAATGGTTCACAGACACGTAGGAACAGGAGGAGAGCATCCAGGCAACCCAGATTGTTCAGCCACTCAATTAGATCATTTCTTTAATCTACTCACAGGATGTGGGCATCTCTAGCTAGACCAGCATTTATTGCCCATCCCTAATTGCCCAGAAGGAAGTTAAGAATCCTTGCTTCTGGAGGCACATGTAGGCCAGACCTGGTAAGCAAGGCAGATCATCTACCCCAATGCCACTTTCCTGCACTATCTCCAAGTTCCTTGATGCAATTACTCTCCAAAAATGTATCAATTCCTTTCTCAAGAATGGTACATCTTAAATAAAATCAATTGCAAATTTCTCTGACCCTTGCCACTCTCTGAGGTTCAAATTATCAGGAAAGGCTGAAGATTGTGGGGCTCTTATCTCTAAAATAAATCAGTTGACTGAATAAAGGATGTACTTCTTGAAGCAGTTTATTGGGGAAAACATGGAGAAGATGTTTCAATTTCTTGACGTGGGAGACCAAGATGAAGACCAGTAAAAGGTAAGTTGGTCACCCAGAGTTCCAATAAACAAATCGGGGGGTGGTGACAATGTGGAACCCACTCTCTACAGTGAGTGGTTGAAGCAAGCAGCATTGCTCCGTGTAAAGGGAATCCAGATGAGCACACAAGACAGAGAACACTAGAAGGATATTTTGATCAAGTTGGAGCAGGAGTAGGCCATTCAGCCCATTGAGGTATTCAACCATTCAATGTGAGCGAGGCTGATCTGATTATGGCTAGAACTCCACTTTCCTGTCAGCACCACCACATTCCTTGACTCCCTTGTTAATCAAAAATGAGAGGAGACTTGTGTGGAATGTAAATCCTGACATGGATGGGCCAAATGGTCTGATTCCATACTGCAACTTTTGTGTAAGTCCATGTTTGGTAAGTATAGCCAGCTCACAGGAAACCTGTAAGTAATTGTTGGGGAAATAACACAAAGTGGGCAGATGTGATTCAGCATCTTCAGAAATCTACCTAAGCATTATCATTATTGGAGAAAACTCAGTTGACATTGTAAGTCCAATACCACTCTTCTACAGAACTAATACATTTGACAGAGGCAGAGATGTGAAGGTAACAGATAGCATGGAAACCCAGTGCAAAAGTCAAAGGGTTTTGTTTTGTTTCATTTCATTTACTCACAGGATGTGAGCATTGCTGGCCAGCGTTTATTGCCCATTCCTAGTTGCCCTTCAGAAGGTGGCAGTGAACTGTCTTCTTGAACCATTGCACTCCGTGTTATTGTTTAACAACCCCTTTGCCTTTTGCATTGGAGCACTACTACCACTGTCACCTTTGACCCTTGTCCATCTCTGTTGAAAGTTTGAACAAAACTAATTTTTAGCTCCTTTCAGTTCTGAAGAGAAGTCATTCTAGACTTGAAACATTAACTCTGTTTCTCTCTCCAGAGGTGCTGCCAGACCTGCTGAGTTTTTCCAGCTGTTCCCTATGTTTGTTTCAGATTTCCACCATCTGCAGTTTCTGTTTAAGCCTTGCCCTCTCCCCCACTACCAAACGCTAACCCAATTAACCCACAGTCTCCCCCATCCACACCCAGAACCTACACCCACACAATGGGTTTGCAATTATAGCTGCACAACCCAGGGGAAAGTTCTAGCTGTAATCACTGGGAGAGAAACAATGTCCCACAGGCTGATAGGCTCAAGAGACATGCAAGCACAACTCTAAGTCATACCCCTTAGAGTCTAACTAAGGACAATGTGTTATAGGAAAACAGAAAGAAAGAGTACTTATTAAAAAGGCTGAAGGTGGTCCATAAATGATACAGCTAGGAGGAAAGTCTTATTTTTTCAAACACATATTAATACATCTGCACATATTCACAACACAAGGCTATAATATTCTTCTTGGGCCTCGGCTGTAACATCACATTCTTCCAACCTCCCCCAAGATTCTCAAACAGAGTTATATAAAGAAACTGCAATGTAATATTTTAATACAGCAAGTTGTTTGAGTGTGTTACCTGAAATGATGTGGAAAGTAGATTGATTAATAACTTTCAAAGGGAGTTGGATCAATACTTGGAAAGAAAAAATTCAAAGGGACAAGGTGATTGAGTGTGAAACTAGTTGAATTGCACTTTGAATTGTATGATGCTGTAAAACACCATGATTCTAAAGCCTTTAATTCCAATGTACAGTTAAAGGAGATGTGGAATCCATATTCGCATACTTAGACAAGACTCTTCCTAGACTCAAATTACAGTCATGTTCAATTTGCAATAGCTTCAAGCCACTACCTGATTTACAGTTGGTGGAGGTATGTTGACAAACAGAATAATTTTTATACAAATAATTCCAAAGTCCAGACATGAGTTCAAATATCACCACAACAGCCAGGAATGTAATTAAATAAATAAACCTGAAATGAAAAAACTAGGCTGGGTATAGTGACTCTGAAACTATCAGATTGGAGAAAAGTCCATCTCATTCATTCATGCCCTTCAGGGAAGGAAATCGGTTACCTTTTCCAGTCTGGCCTATTGGACCACCAGGTCCACAGCAATGTAGCTGACTCTTAACTACAGAACAAGCCACCCAGCTGTATTCAAGAAGGTCGCTCACAACCACCTACTCCAGCAAATTTAGGGATGGGCAATAAACACTGGCATTGCCAACAACATCCACATCCTGTGAATTAATTCTAAAAAGTTTTGAAAGTTATGGGAACTTGGAAAAAAATGACCAGAAAAGACTGCAAATTATGGCCATCTCAAACATCAAAACACTCTGTCCTACACTCCTTTAAATATCAATCCAATTCTCCTGTATGCTTTGCTCAATATCTGCTTCCATGAACAGCCCATCCACCAAATTCATAACCTTCTGTGTAATGTAATTAAATCCAAACTTGTCTTTCTTAAGCTTCAGCTCTTGCCCCCTAATTTGAGATCATAACAACCCTAAAACTATTTTCACGGTTCATTTTATGCATGCCTGAAGAATCTTGACCATTTGATGATTTCTAAAGTTAAGTGAGGTAGATTCTTGATTGACAAGGGAGTCAGGGGGTGTAAGGGTTGAGGGAGTAACGTTGCATTGAACAGCTATGGCTTTATCAAATGACAGAGCAACCTTGTGGAGCTGAATGGCCTGCTCATGCCCCTACTTTTATGTTCGTATGTGCTGGATACTGTGAAGGAATGTTCTGCCCAACTTCTATGGCATGCGATTTGTGTGAATTTATATCCTTGTGTAAGTGAAAGTAACTTTTATGTTCTCATTGGCTCCTACTAACTAGCGAACACAGTAGCTTCAAGTCAGAAGGGAAAAAAGTAAAGCACAAAACCAAACTAAAGACCATTCAACCCAGATAGGTCTCTTAGATTCCATGTTAAGGAATTGAATCGAACTAACAGCACGAAGACAACAATTTGGCCTAACTTGCCCACCTGTCACCTTAAATTCTGCAAGAGCCTCATCTCTTCCTCCCTGGTGTTAATAAACTTTTGAATGGACCTCTCAAATTTTAAATTTAATGTTGATCTCGCTCTCTGTCCGCCTTCTCTGTAGCTGTAACGTTGTATTTCTTGCTCTGTTTTAATACCTTCATGCATTTTATATGGTTTGATTTGTCTGTGCTACATACAAAACACAAAAATATTTCACTGTACCTAGGTACATGTGACAATAACAAATCAAATCAAAAATCTCAGCTCAGTTCAATTCAATTTATCAGCAGAACCTTTAAATCCTCTCAACCGCAAGCTTCTCCCACCTTAGTTCATCTACTCATCTAAACGGGTATTCCAGTGAATTCCTCATTCCCACAAGTCTCCCAGTAAAGAGATTTCTCCTGAATTCTATATTAGAGATATTGGATCCCCCCTCAATGCCCAACAAGTAAATCTCTAATCTTCCAAACGACAACAGAACAACAGAGTGAAATGTTTGACACAAAGTAGCAATGCATTGACTGCAAATGACTCAACCGTTATTTCGGCAATAATTGTCCTTGTGGCTCATTAATTGTGAAAGATATGGAAAGGATCCTGACTTAGATAGAAACACTGGCTAGGATAAATGCTGCAGGACACTGCATTTGCAGACTTCAGTACACACAGAAAATACCAAGAAAAAAACACCAACTACATGTACTCACGTTTTGCAGAAATTGAAGACGAGATCAGAAGGATTAGCAGCACCCCAAGTGTTGACATTTTTCAACACCGTGTATCCAGGCAGGAGAAATTAGAAGGTGCAGCCTCGAAGGAGATGCCAACGTATCAAAAAGACAGAGGTGGAGGGAGAGGTGAGTGGCTTGGAGGGGAACTTACAAAATCAAATCGGCTCTGGAGAAGGGAGCCACTGAAAAAGTTAGGGCAGAATGTTTTACATTTATCTAGATGGAACAGAGGTCAGGTTCCAAACTCCACATTGTGGTTCTAAGTCCTAGAGTTAAATATTAATCAGCAATGATTTTATACAGATCCTGACACAGAAACTGAATGGACCAAGAAAACATTCCGAGCTCTCATTCCACCCGACAGAGAGAAGGTATATGACACTTCACATTCACTCTAGGAATGTGAATCAAGAATGCAAAGCTTTTGACATTCTCTCCAGTGTTACATTCTGTCCATTTTACGGAACTGAACGTGGTAGGATTTAATGTGGTGGGTTTGAAAAGGGTCTTTGAAACATGTCAAAGGTAACAGGTAAAATCTTTGTGGCAGCTTCAAATCACTGATCTCACTCAGAATTACAGCTAGCTGCTTTACCTCGGGACAAGGCCAAGCAATATTGGGCATGATCCTTTCGAGAAAAAGAAGTCTTGCATTCATTTAGAACTTTTCTTGACTATAGGACATCCTTCTACACAGGTAAATAAGCACTTTTAAAATGTAGTCACTGGTGCAACGTTGCAGTCATTTAGATTACATGAAGCACACCCCAAATGAGTGTGATAATCTCACTTGCTGACAGCGGGTTGTGGCATTGCATGGGAACACTACTCCTTGCAAGTTCCCCTCTAAGCCACTCACCATCCTGACTTAGAAATATGTCACTGTGCCTTTACTGTCACTGGGTCAAAATTCCCTCAGGGCACTGTGAGTGTTCCTACACCGCATGGACTTCAAGAAAGCTACTCATCATCATCTATTTTTAAGAGACAAGCTTATATCATCACCACATTAGAGAACATTAAACATAGAACAGTACAGTGCATAACAAGCCCTTCAGTCCTCAATGTTGCGCCAACCCATGAACTAATCTAAACCCATCCCCCTACGTTATCCCACCATCATCCATGTGCTTACCCAAGGATTGTTTAAATGCCCCTAATCTGGCCAGGTTAACTACATTGGCGGGCCGGGCATTTCACGCCTTTACCACCCTCTGAGTAAAGAACCTGCCTCTGTCATCTGTCTTAAATCTATCACGCCTCAATTTGTAGCTATGCCCCCTCGTACAAGCTGACGTCATCATCCTAGGAAAGTGACTCTCACTATCTACCCTATCTAATCCTCTGATCATCTTGTATGTCTCTATCAAATCTCCTCTTAGTCTTCTCTCCAATGAGAACAGACCCAAGCCTTTCCTTGTAAGACCTTCCCTCCAGACCAGGCAACATCCTGGTAAAAATATGATCTGAGGGTATGAAGGTTTCAGACTCCAACTTCACTGGGACTTGAAGCATGACATGCTGACCGAAGGGTGCTGGTGGTTGTAAAATAACTTATTATTTGTTAACCCAACACCTGTGACTATGTATGCATCAGGAGTGATCAGTGGCGCCCCACAAAGAGCGGTGTTAGGATCTCAGTTATTCACATTATTTATTTATGACTTGGATAATGGCTTGGAAAGTCACATACCCAAATTTGCTGTTGACATCAAGTTAGGCAGCAGCACAGACAATATAGATGATAGCATAAAATTACAAAGGGATATTGATAGACTAAGTGAATGGGAAAAAGCTTTGGCAGATGATGGTCAGTGTAAACAAGTGTGACATTATCCATTTTGAACCAAAGGTACTTTCTAGCTGAAGTTAAATCTAAAGGATGCCCAAAGAGACTTCAGTGTTCAGGTCTTTAAATCTTTAAAATCTCATTAACAGGTATAGAAAATAATCAAGAAAACTAATGGAATTTTAGCCTTTATATCTTGACGACTGGAGGACAAGGATGCATAAGTTATGCTGCAGTTATACAAAGTTGAAAAGTGTAGCACTGGAAAAGCACAGCAGATCAGGCTGTATCCAAGGAGCAGGATGCTGCCTGACCTACTGTGCTTTTCCAGTGCCACACGTTTTGACTCGGATCTCCAGCATCTGCAATCCTCATCTGGCCAAATTGGTCCTCACCCTTTACAATTTCTCCTTCAAATCCTCCCACTTCCTCCAGACGAAAGGGGTAGCCATGGGCACACGTATGGGCCCCAGCTATGCCTGTCTCTTTGTTGGCTACATAGAACTGTCGATCTTCCGTAATTACACCGGCACCACTCCCCACCTCTTCCTCCGCTACATTGATGACTGCATTGGCGCCACCTCGTGCTCTCGCGAGGAGGTTGAGCAATTCATCAACTTCACCAACACATTCCACCCTGACCTTAAATTTACCTGGACCATCTTTGACACCTCCCTCCCCTTCCTGGACCTCTCCATCTCCATTAATGACGACCGACTTGACGCTGACATTTTTTACAAACCCACTGACTCCCACAGCTACCTGGATTACACCCCTTCCCACCCTACCTCTTGCAAAAATGCCATCCCATATTCCCAATTCCTCCGCCTCCGCCATATCTGCTCCCAGGAGGACCAGTTCCACCACAGAACACACCAGATGGCCTCCTTCTTTAAAGACCGCAATTTCCCTTCCCATATGGTTAAAGATGTCCTCCAACGCATCCCGTCCACATCCCGCACCTCCGCCCTCAGACCCCATCCGTCCAACCGTAACAAGGACAGAACGCCCCTGGTGCTCACCTTCCACCTGACCAACCTTCTCATAAACCAAATCACCCGTCGACATTTCCGCCACTTCCAAAAAGACCCCACCACCAGGGATATATTTCCCTCCCCACCCCTTTCCGCCTTCCGCAAAGACCGTTCCCTCCGTGACCACTTGGTCAGGTCCATGTCCCCCTACAACCCACCCTCCCATCCTTGCACCTTCCCCTGCCATCGCAGGAACTGCAAAACCTGTGCCCACACCTCCTCCCTCACCTCCATCCAAGACCCTAAAGGAGCCTTCCACATCCATCAAAGTTTTACCTGCACATCCACTCATATCATTTATTGCATCCGTTGCTCCCGATGCGGTCTCCTCTACATTGGGAAGACTGGATGCCTCCTAGCAGAGCGCTTTAGGGAACATCACTGGGACACCCGCACCAATCAACCACACCACCCTGTGGCCCAACATTTCAACTCCCCCTTCCACTCTGCCAAGCACATGGAGGTCCTGGGCCTCCTTCACCGCCGGTCCCCCACCACCAGACGCCTGGAGGAAGAACGCCTCATCTTCTGCCTCGGAACACTTCAACCCCAGGGCATCAATGTGGACTTCAACAGTTTCCTCATTTCCCCTTCCCCCATCTCACTCTAGTTCCAAACTTCCAGCTCAGCACTGTCCCCATGACCTGTCCTACCTGCCTATCTTCTTTTCCACCTATCCACTCCACCCTCCTCCCTGACCTATCACCTTCATCCCCTCCCCCACTCATCCATTGTACTCTATGCTACTTTCTCCCACCCCCACCCTCTCTAGCTTATCTCTCCACGCTTCAGGCTCTCTGCCTTTATTCCTGATGAAGGGCTTTTGCCTGAAACGTCGATTTTGCTGCTCCTTGGATGCTGCCTGAACTGCTGTGCTCTTCCAGCACCACTGATCCAGAATCTGGTTTCCAGCATCTGCAATCATTGTTTTTACCCTCACCTTCTCCTAGTTGCAGTTATACAAAAGCCTATGACTGTTCTTCAGGGTAATTAGTGCATTCCCGCAAATCTCACTTCAACTTGTATTGAAGCGTAAGAAAAACTGCCCAATGTTAGTTAGTTAGTTAGAACACTTCACAGAACTGTTATGGTAGGTATTGTGTCTGCACCAGTTCTCTGAGCATTTTGACACATTTCCATTCTCCTGCATTTTCTCTGTAACCGTTGCACATTGTTTCTATTTAAATAACCACCCAAAACGCTCTTGAATGCCTCACTGGAACCTGCCTCCACTACATTTCCGGGCAGAGCATTCCACACCCTAATTACACACTGGGTGAAAACACATCTTCTCAATTCACATTTACTTCTTTTGCAAAACACTTTGAAATGTGTTCTCTCACCTTCCTCCATCCTTCTATGAAACAGGAACAGCATCCCATTATCTGCTCTGTCCTCATCACTAGGAAATTTCGATCAGATCTCTTCATAGCTTTCTCCTTTCAAAGGAAGTGTGTCCTGACCTGACCAATCTACCATAATAACTCAGGTTTCTCATCTCTGGAAGCACTCTTGAAAATGTCTTCTGCGGTCTCTCCAATATGTTCGAAGGGCCCGTTTCCATGCTGTAAATCTCTATGACTCTATGTTCACATTCTTCCTATAATGTATGACCCACACTTAAACAATACTCCATCTGAGGTCTAACAAGTGTCTTAAAAGTTCAACAACACCTCCCTGCACTTGAACTCAATGCCCCTAATAATAAAGCTGAGGGCAGAATATACTTTCTGAACAGCTGTTTCGACTTGACCTGATACCTTTTGTTATGACACAGGGTCAATCCCCTGCTTAATTTAACCAGCAACACAGAAAAGATTTAT
Source organism: Hemiscyllium ocellatum (assembly GCF_020745735.1). Classification (NCBI taxonomy): domain Eukaryota; kingdom Metazoa; phylum Chordata; class Chondrichthyes; order Orectolobiformes; family Hemiscylliidae; genus Hemiscyllium; species Hemiscyllium ocellatum. Next base: position 42,914,242 of record NC_083436.1, on the reverse strand, counting down.
CCTGTGCAGTAATCTGTGAAAATTCTAGTGGCTAAGAACTTAAGGTAAAAAATAGCAACTTTATTTCTTAAAGTATAACAGAGAATAATTAACTAACAACTATTTACAACTCCTTTTTCTAACCTATCTTTTACTTTTCCTTCTATGATACTAGTCTGATAAAACTCCCGAGGAAGCTAGATCAAAAATTCAAATTTCAAAACCAGGTAGCTATCGAATCTTCCCTTTGCATCTTCCTCTGTAGATTTTCTTCTTGGGGGATTACTCTTTCACAGGTCATTGATAGATAAAGGTATCTTTAAGAGAGCTGTGTTTTAGGCAGTGTGTACATGCTGGTGGCTTGACAGTTCTCCCCCAATTGTTCAATTGTTTTCCCAATTTTATACCCCAAAGCATTGGATTGTTTCATTGGTGTTAATGTTGTCAAAATACCAAATTCAAACTTGATTGGAGTTTGGTATTTTGGGGCATAATTTAAACTGATTGGCCAAATTCAAATTTGTTTTTTTCTGTCTCCAGGCAATGCAGCTAATCTAGCTGTTCAACCAAACGTTACATTTTAAATTTTCCAGTACTTAGTGTGTTTCTCTAAGTCCTTGCTAGCTTTCAACTCTCTTAAAGGTACTGTCCCCCTTACACATTCATAACACCTCCCCCTTTAAGAAAAAATGTACCATCATGATGAAAAGATGGCTTCATTTTGATTGCTATTCTTAAAACACATTTTCATAACATACAGATAACTTTAACCTAAGTTCACCTTAACGTCTTCCCATCTATATATAATATTGGATAAATACAAATCTCATCTAAACTTTATCAGTTAAATCTGCGATATCACATCTGCAATTGCATTCTTATGACCCAACATGTACAATTTTAAAATTAAAAGTCTGTAGCATAAGACTCCAATTAAATAGTCTCATATTCTTGTCTTTAGAGCTTTCTAAGAATGTAAGAGGATTACAATCCATGTACACAATCATCTCCGACACATTCTTCATGACATACACATTAAAATGTCTAAGTCCAGTACCAAACTCAATTGTTCTTTTTCAAACGTGGAGTATTTCCTCAGGTGGATGTTGAGCTTCTTCGAAAAGTAACTAACTGGCAGTTCAACACCCATCCTCATCTTCCTGTAGGAGTACATTTCCAACTCCTATGTCACTAGCATCAATGGCAACTTTAAAAGGTTTTAAAAAGTTTGGTGTAACTAAAACTAGCATTCAAATGGTCAAATGCCTCCTGGCATTGTTCTGTCCACCAAAACTTTATGTTCATCTTCAGCAAATTGGTTAATGGTGCCACTACACTGCTAAAGTTTGGAACAAATGTCTAATAGAATCCCACTGAGTTCTAAGAATCGAAGCACCTCTTTCTTCGAGGTTGGTCATGGAAATTTCTCAATGGCATTCGTCTTTGTGTTCCGTGGGATCAAACTTCTACGACCAATGTTATGTCCCAAGAACATCACCTCTGCTTTCGCGAATTCAGTTTTGTTTAAGTTTATTCCCAGTTTTGCTTATTGTAGTAATTCAAAGAGCTCTGCCAGCTGTACCATATGATCTTTCCAGGACTTATTAAACATCATCCAAGTAGACTGCAGAGTTTGTTAACCCAGCCACAACTCTGTTCATGAGAATTTGGAATGTGGCGGGTGCATTCTTCATTCCAAAGAGCATCACTTTAAATTGGTATAACCCATTTGGGGTTACAAATGCAGAAATTTCTTTCGTTGTTTCTGATTAGTTCCAACTTGGTGATGTAGCTGGCTTGTCCAACTTTCTTGAGACAGTTGTCCAATCTAGGAATTGGATATGAGTCCGATTTTGTAATGATGTTGACCTTCCGATAATCCACACAGAGTCGTTGAGTCCCATTCGGTTTGGAAACTAAGATGATCGGCAAACTCCACTCGCTCTGGCTTGGTTCAATGATGTCCTTGTCAAGCATGGCCTCCACCTCCATCTGGACATTTCTGGCTTCGAAATGATTAACCCGATAGGGGTGTTCTTTTATCGGAGCAGTATTCTCCACGTCTACTTGATGTACAATAGCATTAGTCCTCCCCACCTGATTCTTACATATTTCCTTGTACTGCAGTAACAAATCTTTCAAGTGTGTTCTATGCTCATGAGACAGATAGTTTACTAATCTATCCCATCCTCAAGGACTTCTTCATTTTTTAATCTCCTTCAAGGCACGTCAAAATCCACACCGTCTGGATTTGACTCCTCACTCTGTGGGGCAGTAATTAACATCTGTTTCTCCAGTTCTTTCTCTCGAATATAATATGGTTTCAACATGCTCACATGACATATCCGATCCCTTTACGTTCTATCTGGCATATTTACTAGATACTTCACCTGACTCAACTTTTTCTCAATTTGAGAAATTGGGGACCACTAAACCTGGCTTTGAATGGATCTCCTATCACTGCTAACACTAGTAACACATCATCCACTAGGGAAAACGTCAGAGTCTTAGAACTTTTATCTCCCACATGTTTCATTCTATACTGTGTCCTCTTTAGGTGCTGCTGAGCTTACTCACCTACACGATTTAATCACTCCCTCACCTCCGATACATAATCTAAGTTTGAGATCTCTGACTTTGGTCCTATCAATTTTTCTTTAATTAATTTTAAAGGACCTCTCACTTCATGCCCAAATATTAACTGGAAGTGAGTGAACTGAGTAGATTCATTTGGAGCATCTCTAATGGCAAGCAATACGAATGGGATACCTTTATCCCAATCATTCGGGTAATCCTGACAGTACGCTCTTAACATGGTCTTCAAGGTCTGATGCCACCTTTCTAAAGCTCCCTGGGATTCAGGATGATATGCACTAGAATTAAAGTACAGCATACCTAAGCTATCCATAACCCCCTTAAACAGCCTGACAGTAAAATTTGACCCTTGGTCCAAATGAATCTTTCTGGGGAGCCCATACCATGTGAAGAAAGCTACAGATTCCTCTACTATCTTTTTTGCCTTGATACTCCGTAATGGAATTGTCTCCGGGATTGTGGTAGACACATCCATTATGGTTAACAAATACTGGGTCCCACTGTTAGTTCTCAGGAGGGGACCTACATAATCAATCATAACTCGTGTGAAAGGTTCTTCAAATGCGGGAATTGGCAACAAAGGTGCTGGTTTTATTACCACCTGTGGCTTACCCACCAAATGACACGTACGGCAAAAGTTAACCAGATCCTTGTGCATTCCAGGCCAATAAAAATGTTTTTGTAGCTTAGTCTGAGTCTTTCATACCCCTAGGTTACCTCCTACAGGTAGTTCATGTGCTACCCGTAATACTTCCTGTCTGTATGCTATCGACAACACAATCTGGTGCACTTTGGCCCATTTCTCCTCGGCACTAACCTGTGGTGGTTTCTATTTCCATCTTAGGATTCTATCTTTCAGGTAATAACCCTCAGGAATATTATCTGCCTCCTTTTCAGAGTACGCATACACACATATATCTTTTATTGTCTTGTCTTGCTATTGCAAGTCCTTTAGTCTTTCAGGAGTAAACACTTCTGTCTGACCCTCTGCCTGTTCAGGGTTTTCATGCACCATGACATCAAACAGGGTGTCCGCTAACTGAACCTCAACTCCTCCATCTTTCTCTTTACTTTTCGCTTCATGCTGTCACTTATGATGGTGGGATCTGGTTACTACACAGTCTTGGAAAATACCAGTACATTTCTGTTTTTAACTCCTCAGTTCTCTGGTCTTCCTTGGACTTCTCCACAACAAACGGTGTCATTCCCATCTTGGATCCTGCCAAATAATTCCCAAGAACAAACTGAATTCCTGGAACTGACACTTTGTCAATCACTCCCACTGTAATTTCCCCAGTCTTGAGTTGGCACTCCAACCTGATCTTACATTGGGGAATGCTAAATTTCTGTCCATCTATCCCACAAATTACCACACTCTTGGGTAACAGATCAGAAAGCATGCATATTCACTCATCTCTTATTATCAGCGACTGGTTAGATCCTATATCTCTCAAAATTATAACTTCTTGTCCTTTTCCCCCATTCTTTCTGAGTAAACTTTACCCACAGAGACAGGTACTAACTCTACACCCAACCCCTGCCTCAGCTGTGCACTCTCCTGCAGGTCCTCAGCTCTTTTGGGGTCTTCTTTACCACCTTCACTAATGTCACTGGCTTAGCTTCTTTTACCACATCTTTTCCCACAGCACCTTTCTTTAATGAGCAGCGCTGTGACTTTACGTGTTCCACCATCTGGCAATGAAAACATCTTTTCCCAATGCCCATTTGAAACCACTAGCACTGAAATTTTCTGTGTCCCACTCCATTACAGTGAAAACACCAGAGGCTTTTCACCTCCTTTCCTCCTTCTTGGGCTTCTTTTTTATCCTGTGGCAAACACTTACCAGTGCTCTCTACTCTTAGTTTCATAGTGTAGGATCTCCCTTTCTCCCAACTTCGATTCCTCACAGGATGAAATTCTGGCTGGAAGCTTGTCTTATGCACCAACATGTACTCACCTGCTAATTCACCTGCCCTTCTCACTTTCTGAACTTTCTGTTCTTCCACGTGAATTCTTACCATCTCTTGTAGTAAGTTCTTAAACTCCTCCAGCAAAATAGTCTCTCATAGAGCCTCAAAGGCCCTATCTATTTTCAAAGCACGCACCCATCTATCAAAATGACTATGCTTAATTCTTTTGAACTCAACGTAAGTCTGACCTGGTTCCTTCTTTGTGTTTTTCATAAGCCCTTAAAATAGCCAGTTTAATCTTTTCATAATCTCTTATCCCCTCATCTAACAGTGCAGCAAATACCTCACTAGCTCTGCTTACCAGTTTAGTCTGAACTAACATTACGCATAAATCCTCAGACCACTCCATCTGCTTAGCTAATTTTTCAAATGAAACAACAAAGGATTCAAATTGTTTCTTATCAAAATATGCCAGATTTTTGACATTTTTGTATATATCACTACCTTCTCTTTTAATCTCCGTCCTGTTTACTTGACTTTGCTCACTCAGTCGCAACTTCTCAAGTTCAGATTCTCTCTTTTTGCTCAGCTAAGAACCTTCTCTTTCTCTCTTTTTCCTCTCTATCTCTCCTCTCTCTCCCTCTCTTTCTCTCTCCCTGTCTCTCTTTATCTTCTTATTTCATTTTCTTCAATTGTAACTTACGTTTTTCTAACTCTACTGCACTTGACTGTTTCTTTGACACACCTAAGTGTTTGAGTAACTCCCTTACAATATCAGTTTTAGTTTTGTCCTTGGTTAAATCCAAATCTAACATTTGCTAATTCTAAAAATATGGCCTTTTTCTGTCCTTCTAAGCTTTCTTGGCAAATTTGAGAATCATCTTCAAATCCCAGAACCTCATTAGCAATTTTAAGAGCCATTTCTCTCACTTTTAATTTAATCAACCACAAGTCACTGAAAGTAAACAAATTGCCTCACCTACATTTTATTTAAAGAGCTAGGAAACTAACCAGCAAGCGTTTAAATCTACTGGGCTTTTCATACCCCAAATCTGTTCAAATCTGTTTAAATATGTTTAATCTCGAATCTGAGACCCAAACTATTCAAATCCTGGACAAGCCCCCAAACTGTTACAACACGGGTAAACCGCCCTGCTTAAGTTAAACCAGCAACAATACAGAGAAGATTCATCCCATGCAAGAATCTGTGAAAATTCTAAAGACCAAGAACTATTTAAAGTAAAATTTAACAACTTTATTTCTTAAAATATAACAGATAAAAATTAATTAACAACTATTTACAACTCCTTCCTCTAACCTATCCTTTACTTTCCCTTCTATAATACTTCTGATAAAACCCCCGTGTGCTTCTCTAAGTCCTTGCTGGCTTTCAATTCTCTTCAAGGTACAGTATCCCTTACACTTTCGTGACACTCTAATGACTTATGGACTTGTACATCATGTCTCTGTGCTCCTAAACACCTTTGGAAAAGCATGCTTTATTTTATAGACTCGCTCCATGCTCATTATAGCAGAATGTGTCCCCACACACATCTCCACAGTGAACTTCATCTGTCACATGGACTGACTGCCTACAGATCATGTGTTTTTTTTGAGCAAAATAGAATGTATCTGCAAATACAAATCTGCAAATGCAAATTCACTCCATAGACTTATAAGTATGTGTGTGCATGGGAGGGAGAGTGTGTGTGTGTGTGTGTGTGTGTGTGAGAGTGTATAGTATATTGGAGTCACCTGTAGTGTGACATGAACCCAAGATTCTGGTTGAGGCCATCCTCATGGATATTGAACTTGGCTATCAGCCTCTACTCAATGACCCAGGGTTGCTGTGTATCCCAAAGTCCACCTTGGAGGATGGTCACCTGAAGATCAAAGGCCAAATGTCCTTGATCGCTGAAGTGTTCCCCGACTGGGAGGGAACAACCCTGTCTGGAAATTGTTGCGCGATGTCCATTCATCCCTTGTCCTAGCGCTGCTTGGGTTTGCCAATATACCATGCCTTGGGGCATTCTTGCCTGCAACGTGTCAAATAGACAACATTGGCCAAGTCAGATAAATACCTGCGGCACATGTGGTTGGTGGTGTCCCCACGTGTAATGGTAGTACAACAGGGTTGTATGGTGTTGTGGTTGATGCTGTCCTGAATGTTGGGCAGTTTGCTGTGAACAATAATCTAGCATCCCCATTCTAGGTGACTAAAGACTTGACATGCATTAATGATGAAGAAGCAGCGCTCCAAAAGCTAGAGCTTCCAAAAAGCCATTTGGACTATAACCTGGTGTATGATTTTTAACTTTCTCCAGCAACTTAGTCAGACATGTCTTTTCTTTGACAAATCCACTCTGGATCTTCTGACTGAACCCACATTTTCTTCATGTTGAGATAACTCCACAGAGGTTGGTATCCCACCACCAAGTCACCCTTTATTTATATTTGGAGGCTTCTTGACACTGACCCAGTTTCCTCAGAATCAGCTCTCAGAGTGAGCAAAACTTCTGATAATCCTGTTTATTGTTTTTTTTCAAATAATTTCCCTAATCAAATTGTTCAGAAATGTTATTACACACCTCTGAAGCAAGTGGGATATATACCTAGGTCTATTGATTCAAGGATAAAAACACTATCACTTAATCACAAGAGGGCCCTGATATTCCTGTCCATATCTGTCAGCCAGGGCTCTCTGATTGGAGCAGATTAATAGCCCCAATCAGGGAACTCCTACTCTATGAGGTCCACCTGGCTGACCTAGTTACACTCACAACACACCTGACTGTAAGTTTATCCCGGATAATTATTTCGAGCAGTTTACTCAGACTGGCCTGCAAGCGCTGGCCAATTATCTTTATAATTAAACCTGCTTCTGAATGTAGCAGTGAAGTGAATAGTCTGGATGCTTTAACAGAGAAATTAGGTCTGGTGGTAAGGAATAGAAGAAGATACTAATGGAGTGAGCTGAAGACGAGAGACAGTGTGTAAGCAAAACATTGGCAGTGACCAATTCACCTGTTTCTGAGCTACAAAATACCATCTAATTCTGTAATTGGTTCTACTTTAAATGAGCAGTTGTGACTTCTCATTATATAATGGTTTTGATTCCAGTAATACTGCATCTACCTTAAGGCTAAAGAACTTCTGTGAAACTGAAAAACAGATAAGAAAATATGAACACTGGAATGTGTATAGTGTACTTTGAACTTGAGCATGTAAGGGTTCAATTTCCTTGTTCATACATCAGCTTTCTTTGTATGTGAACTCATAGAATAATAGAATCTTTAGCATGTGGAAGCAGGCCATTTGGCCCATTGAGTTTATACTAACCCTCCAAAGAGCATCCCATGCAAACACAGCCCTCTTCCCTATCCCTGTAACTCTGCATTTCCCATGGCTATCCCACCTAGCCTGCACACTCCAAAACACTATGGTTGATTTTGTATCGCCAATCCACCTATGGCTGGCCAAGTACAGGAAGCCATCCATGTAAGCAGAGCAAAAGGAATATGGTGGTCAGTAAAGTGGTTGGAGGTGGTGGTGGCTTGGGGGCGGGGAAGTGGGGGGGGAGGGGTTGTGTGGTGTGGAGTAACACTCTTTGCTGCCACAAAGTCCAGGCTACCAGAATCAGGACATCTCCTCAGACTGGAGAGGAACTTGCAGTGGAAGGGGAAGGTTCCAGTCATTGTGGTCCATGTTGATCCCAATCTAGGTAGGACGAGGAAAGAGGTGCTGCATAAAGAGTATGAAGAACTAGATACCAAAATAAGGAGCACTGCAAAGGTAATAATTTCTGGATTATTACCTGCGGCTCTGACAAATCATCCCAGGGCAATTAAGATTAGAGAAATAAATACATGTCTGAAAGACTCATGTATTGGAAATGAATTCTAGTTTTTGGACATTGGCACCAATATTATCACCCATTTGGGAAAGTGTTCTGAACCTGCCAGTCCTAGGTTACCACAAAGGTTAATGAGTTAATCAAAGCACACAAAATTTACCTGTCTGATCAGAAAACACTGACCAGGTTTCTATAGTTGACAAGAATTATTGTTCACTACAAATAGGTAACCTCTCATCACAAGTTAAAAAGGTATGAACTATGAATGTATAGTTCTATGAGTGAAAACTCAAACCCAATTTTTTTTTGTCTGTACGTGTATATGAAGGTTTTAAAAGGGGTTAATGGGTGGAGGGAAAGAAAAACTGGGAAATGCATGTTTCAGTGGAAACACCAAAAGCACCAATCAGTGTCATTGAGATATTCCTTTTAGCTTCCCAAGACTTTCTGCTCTTCAATCTTCTTTCCCCAGGTTCACTTGTTCACAAGAGGCACAGGGAGGCATACATTGGCATGGATGAAAGATTGGCTCACTAACAGGAATAGAGAGTAGGCAGAAATGAATCATTTTCTAGTTGACAAGATGTAATGAGTGGTGTAGAACAGAGTTTGGTGCAGAAACTTTATCTGTTTACAATTTATAGAAATGAACTGGCTTAAGAGATGAAAGGTATGGTTGCTAAGTTTGTGATGACACACAAATAAGTGGGAATGTGCATTGTGAGGAGTACATAAGTATGTTATGAAGGGATGAAAATGTGTTGCTGGAAAAGCACAGCAGGTCAGGCAGCATCCAAGGAGCAGGATGTCATGATGTGAAAGTGCTGGTGTTGGGCTGGGGCAGACAAAATCAGAAGTTACACAACACCAGGCTATAATCCAACAGGTTCATTTAAAATCAGAAGCTTTTTGAGCAGTGCTCCAAAAACTTGTGATTTCAAATAAACCTTTTGAACTATAACCTGATGTTGTGTGATTTCTGATTATGAAGTGATGTGAGTGAACAAAGGTCTGGCAAATGGAAAATATGGTGGGAAAACATCTAATTGTCCACTTTGGCTGGAAGAAAAAAAGAAGCACATCACATTGGAGATTGCAGAGCTCTGAGATGCAGAAAGATCTGGGCATTCAAGTGCATACATACAACAGTTAGTATGTATTAGGAAAGAAAATAGAATGACATCATTTATTGTGAGGGGAATTGAATACAAAAATAGGGAGGTTATGCTGGGGTTATGCAGGATGTGGAGGTGCTGGTGTTGGACTGGGGTGGACAAAGTTAAAAATCACACAGCACAAGGTTATAGTCCAACAGGTAATTTGGAAGCACTAGCTTTTCAGAGCGCTACCTGACAAAGGAACAGCACTCCAAAAGCTTGTATTTCCAAATAACCTGCTGGATTATAACCTAGCGTGGTGTGATTTATAACTCAGCTCGACAGGACACTAGTGAGGCCACATCTGGAGACTGTGTACTATATTGATCACCTTATTTAACGAAGGCTGCATATGCATTGAAGGCATTTCAGAGATCGTTTACTAAATTAATCCATGAAATGGTTGGGTTGTCTTACGACGAAAGGCTGGACAATTTGGGCTCTTATCCACTGAAGTTGAAAAGAACAAGAAGCAATTTGATTGAAATATGGGAGATCCTAAACGCTGTTGAGGGTTAAAAGGAAGTTTCTATGTCTGGGAGAATTTGGAACTTAGGGTCACTCTTTCAACATAAAGGATGATTCAGTTAAAAGAGATAAACAGCATTGTTTCCGCACAGCGGGTGGTGAGTTTTTGGAATTTTCTCCCTCAAAAAGGAGGTAGAAGCAGAATCCTTCAAGTTTTTTTTAAGGCAGAGGTATGTGGATTCTTGATAAGAAAGAGGCTGAAAAGTTATCAGCGTAGTCAGGAATACAGAGTGATCAGATCAGCCATTCTTGTACTGAATGGAGGAGCAGGCTAAAGGGCTGCATGGAGGAAGTGAGGACTGCAGATGCTGGCGATCAGAGTCAAAAGTGTGGTGCTGGAAAAGCACAGCAGGTCAGGCAGCATCCGAGGAGCAGGGCAATCAACATTTTGAGCAGAAGCTCTTCATCAGGAATGAGGGGTTGGCCCAAGACGGCAGAGATAAATTAGAGGGAGGTGGGGCTGGGGGGGAGGTAGCTGGGAATGCGATTGGTAGATGAAGGTGGAGGTGAGGGTGTAAGTCAGAGAGGGGGGGTGGAGCGGATAGGTGGGAAGGAAGATGGACAGGTAGGACAGTTCAAGAGGACGGTGCCGAGTTGGAAGGTTAGATCTGGGATAAAGGGGAAAGAGAAATGGGGAAACTGGTAAAATCGACATTTATCCCATGTAGTTGGAGGGTTCCCAAGGTGGAAAGTGAGGCACTCTTCTTCCATGCATCAGGTGGCTAGACTTTGGCGGTGGTGGAGGCTCGGAACTTGCATGTCCTTGGTGGAGTGTTCACCCACAGGGGGGTGGGATTGTTTAGTGCATGTGTCCAAAAGATGTTCCCCAAGTTGGCATCCTGACTCCCCAATGTACAGGAGCTCACATTTGAGCAACAGACATGGTAGATGATGTGTGTGGAAGTACAGGTAAATCTCTGTTCGATGTGGAAGGATCCTTTGGGGTCTTAGATGGAGGTGATGAGGGAGGTGTGGGCACAGGTTTTCACCTCTTGCTGTGGCAGGGGAAGGCGCCGGGAGTGGAGGGTGGGATAGTGGGAGGCGTGGACCTAACCCAATGGAGTCGGGGAGGGAATTAATTGACTCTCCGAAATGCAGATAGGGTGGAGAGGGAAATATATCCCTGGTGGCAGATACTGTTTGTAGGTGGTGGAAATGACAGAGGATAATGCGATGTTTCCAAAGTTTGAATTAAAATTGGAATTAGAATTCCTACCGTATAGAAGCAGGCCCTTTGGCCCAACATGCCCACACTGACCCTCCAAAGAGTATCCACTCAGACCCATTACCCTACCCTTTTACTTTACATTTCCCCTGACTAATGCTCCTAATCTACATATCCCTGAACACTATGGGTGATTTAGCTTGTCTGATACACCTAACCTGCACATCTTTGGACTATGGGAGGAAACCGGAGCACTGGGAGGTACCCATGCAGACATGAAGAGAACATACATACCCCATTCAGACATTCACCCGAGGCTGGAATTGAACCTGGGTCCCTGGCACTATCAGGCAGCAATGCTAGCCACTCAGCCCCCACGCCAAGTGGAGGTTCAGGACTGGGGATCTCTGTCCTTGTTATATTGGAGGACTGGAGTTCAAGGATGAAGGTGCAGGAAGTGGAAGAGTTGCATTGGAGTGCATCATTGACCATCTGGGAGAGGAAATTGCGGTCTTTGAGGAAGGAGGCCCTCTGATATGTTTGATGGTGGAGTTGGTCCTCCTAGAAGCAAATGTGGCAGAGACAGTGGAATTGGGAATAAGGTAACATTTTTACAGGAGGCAGAGTTGGAGGACATGTAGACTGTAGTGCTGGCAAAGCACAGCAGGTCAGGCAGCAGCCAAGGAGCAGGAGAATCAATGTTTCAGACATAAGTCCTTCATCAGGAATGGTACCACACTCTTGACTCCGATCTCCAGTGTTAGCAGTCCTTGCTTTCTCCTGGGAGGAGGTGTAGTCCAGGTAGCTGTGGGACCCGGTGGGTTTGTAGTAGACGTCCATGTTAAGCCAGTCAGCAGAAATGGAGATGGAGAGGTCCAAGAAGTGGAAGGAAATGTCCGAGCTGGTCCATGTGAACTGGAGGTTGGGGTGGCAGGTATTTGTGAAGTTAATGACCTGTTTAACTTCCTCGTGGGAGCGTGAGGTTGCACCAATACAGACATCAATGTAGCGGAGGAAAAAGGAAAAGGTAGGGAATGGTACCGATGTAGCTGAGGAAGATAGATTGTTCCTTGTACCCAAAGAAGTGGCAGGCATAGCTGGGGCCCATATGGGTGCACATGCGGGTGCCCATGGTCTGGAGGAAGTGGGGGGATTCGAAGGAGTAATTGTTGAGGGTGAGGACCAGTTCAATCAATCAAATGAGTGTGTCAGTGGAAGGGTCAGCAGGAAGGAAGAAACGGAGGACTTGGAGGCCTTCATCATGGTGGATGGATGTGTAAAGGGACAGGGTGTCCATGGTGAAGATGACGTGTTAGGGTCCGGGGAAACGGAAGTCATAGAGGAGGCGGAGGGCATGTGTGGTGTTCCGAATGTATGTGGAGAGTTCCTGGACCAAGTGGGACAGGACGGTGTCAAGGTATGCAGAGATAAGTTCGGTGGGGCAGGAGCAGGCTGAGACAGGGACAGTCAGATTAGTGAATTTTGGGTAGGAGGTAGAACCGGTTGGTGCGGGGTTCCCGAACTATGAGGTTGGAGGCTGTGGGTGGGAGATCCCCTGAGGGGATGAGGTTGTGGACGGTCTGGGAGATGATGGTTTGGTGATGGGAGGTGAGGTTGCGGCTGAGGGGGCAGTAGGAGAAGGTGTCCGCAAGTTGGCGCCTGGCTTCACCGGTGTAGAGGTTGAAGTGCCAAACTATCACTGCAACCCCTTGTCTGCTGGTTTGATGGTGAGGTTGGGATTAGAACAGAGAGTGTGGAGGGCTACATGTTGCGAGAGTGAGAGATTGGAATGGATGAGGGGGTTGGACAGGTTGAGGCAGTCAGTGCCACAGCAACAGTTGGAAATGAACGGCCTACTACAGCTCTTGACTCAATAGTTCGTCCCTCTAAACACCTCCAATTCTGACCTCTAATACATCCTGGTTTTAAGTACTGCACCAAAACACCTGTGCCCTTAGCTACTGGGGTTCTAAGAGCTGGAATTCCCTCCCCAAACATCACTATTTTTCTCTCCTATATTAGGTCACACCTTATTGCTTTGACCAAACTACTGACCATCTCTGATAATATCCCTTTATGTGATTTAATGCCAAATGGTTCACAGCATTCTTGCAAATTCTTGAGTTGGTTTATTATATTAAAAGCACTATTTAAATACAAACTCCAGCAGCCAAGTTGCTGACTGTTACAGCTCCACCTCTGCAGAACCGAATGAATGTACAATATTTACACCAAGCCTCTGGCTCCCTCTAGGGTTCTGGAAATGGTGAACCAGCAAAACCATGTTACATTTCCTGACTTAAGACCCAGGCTAATAAAAATCTCAGCCTGCAATATTTAATTGAAAGCTGTAATGCTTCAAGGATCACCTTGCACCTGTCTTGCCAGCTGTGTGCTCCATTGCTTCTCTGAGCCTAGAAGCCATTAACTGAACTGTGATGAACTTATGTCTTAAATTTACTTTTATTGTCAGGTATAACTTCTGTCATTCATATAGGTGCCATGGTCGGGTGACATCGAACGTTTTTCAATGTATTTTTCTTGTAAAAGTACACATGACAATAAATTCAATATCTATAAGGTTGAAGCACACACTTCTGTGCACTGTCCAAAGTGATGACATCTTCCAGATGAGATGCTGAATTGGGCTCTGTCCACACTCTCAAGTGGATATAAAAGATCTGTCGCTTTATTTCAAAGAACAGTGGGGCAAATGCTTATGGCTAAAGTAATAGCCCTGTTTAAAAAGGCAGGAAGGGAGAGGATAGGAAACAATAGGTCTGTTAGCCTGATCTCTGTCGCTGGGAAGATCTTGGAGTCCATTATTAAGGATGAGATTGAGGAGTACTTTTGTTCAGTTTTGGTTACCTCATTAAAGGAAAGATTTGAGGTGCAGAGGAGATTTACAAAGATGCTGCCTAGACTGGAAGGCATGTCTTATGACAAAAGATTGAGGGAGCAAGGGCTTTTCTCACTGGAGCAAAGCAGGATGAGAGGTGACTGGATAGAAATGTACAAAATAGAGTCATAAAGTCTTCGAGATGTACAGCATGGAAACAGACCCTTCAGTCGACCAGATATCCTAACCTAATCTTGCCAGCATCTGGCCCATATCCCTCCAAACCCTTCCTATTCATACACCGTCCAGATGCCTTTTAAATGTTGGAATTGTACCAGCCTCCACCACTTCCACTGGCAGCTCATTCCATACACGTACCACCCTTTGCGTGAAAAAATTACCCCTCAGCTCTCTTTTATATCTTTCCCCTCTCACTCTAAACCTATGCCCTCTAGTACTGGATTCCCCCACTCCAGGGAAAAGATCTTGTCTATTTATCCTATACATGCCCTTCATATTTTTATAAACCTCTAATTAGGTCACCCCTCAGCCTCCAACACTCCAGGGAAAACAGCCCCAACCTATTCAACCTCTCCCTATTGCTCTAATCCTCCAACTCTGGCAACATCCTTGTAAATCTTACTTGAACCATTTTAAATTTCACAATATCCTTCCAATAGGAGGGAGACCAAAACGGCACACAATATTCCAACAGTGGCCTAACCAGTGTCTTGTAACAGCTGCAACATGACCTCCCAACTCCTGTACTCAATACTCTGACCAATAAAGGAAAGCATACCAAACGCTGCCTTCACTATCCTATCCACCTGCGACTCCACTTTCAAGGGGCTATGACCCTGCACTTCAAGGTCTCTTTGTTCAGCAACACTGCCTCGGACCTTACCATTAAGTGTATAAGTCCTGCTAAGTTTTGATTTCCCAAAATGCAGCACCTTGTGTTTATCTAAATTAAACTCCTCAGCCCACTGGCCCATCTGATCAAGATCCTGTTGTAATCTGAGGTAACCTTCTTCGCTGTCCAGTACACCTCGAATTTTGGTGTCATCTGCAAACTTACTAACTATGCCTCTTTTGCTCACATCCAAATCATTTATATAAATGATGAAAAGTAGTGGACCCATCACCGATCCTTATGGCACTCCACTGTCACAGGCCTCCAGTCTGAAAAACAACCCTCCACCACCACCCTCTGTCTTCTACTTTGAACCAGTTCTGTATCTAATTGGCTAGTTCTCCCTGTATTCCATGAGATCTAACCTTGCTAACCAGTCTCCCATGGGGAACCTTGTCGAATGCCCTACTGAAGTCAATATTGATCACGTCTATCGCTCTGTCCTCACCAATCCTCTTTGTTACTTCTTCAAAAAACTCAATCAAGTTTGATGAGAAGCATAGATACAGTGGATAGCCAGATGTTTTCATAGGGCGGAAATGGCTATCATGATGGGGCAAAATTTTAAGGTGATTGGAAGAAGGTTGAGGGGAGATGTCAGAGGTAGGTCCTTTACTCAGAGAGTGGTGGGTGCGTGGAATGCACTGCCAGCAGTGGTAGTAGAGTCAGACATATTCGAGACATTTAAGCGACTCTTGGATAGGTACATGGATGATAGTAAATTGAAGAGTATTGTTAGGACGGGCTACCGTCCCCGTGTTCGTTTGAAGGAGAGAAACACTGGATCTGATTCAAAATATAAGCTGTTTTAATGAGAGAGAGCCGTACACAAATACAGTGAGGTTTTCAGCTCACTGGAGAAGGCACCTTCTGCCTATTGTTCTCTTTGTCTAGCTTTTTAGCCCCTTGCATCCCAGTGCTACATCCTTATTTGGCAAGATACGGTATACTCGTATGGCATTGGTCCCGAGCTGATAACATTCTGTTACCTCAGTTTGAGCTACGTGCAATTTAACACGGTTCCAATGTCCTGTTATCTTTTCACCCTCCCTGGGGCCTCTTCAGGCTATGCCATCAGCTTTTCAGTCTGTTCTTAGTGTAGCATAATGGCTTACTGTTGTCTAGTGAAGCTAACAAGTTCCAGACTTGCTAATACTACCTTACGTGAGCACTACCTAACAATAAAGTTTCTTACACTACCTAACCTTAATAATGGATCCCAACAGTATGTAGGTTAGTTTGATCTTAAAGTAGGACAAAATGCCAGCACATCATCGTGGGCTGAAAGGCCTGTACTGTGCTGTACTGTTCTACGTTCTAGTACTTGGAATTGCATACTAAAGTAGGACTGAGTCAGCATGACTTCATCAAAGGAAAGTCATATCTGACAAATCTGTTTGAATTTTTTGAGGAGGTAAAAATTGGTAAATCATGTTGCATCTGTATAAAAACTTCAGTTAGGCCATTTCTGGAATATTGCATACAGTTCTAATTGCGACACTGTGAGAAGGATGTGGAGACTTTGGAAAGGGTACAACAAAGGTTAAGCAGGATCTTGCCTGGTTTCAAGGGTATTAGCTATAAGGAGAGATTGTTTTCACTTGAATATCAGAGCCTGAGGGGCAAGCTGATAGAAGTTTATAAAATTATGAGAGTCATGGATAGAATGGATAATCAGTCTTTTTCCCAAGGTAGAAGTGTCAATTACTTGGGGTCATAAGTTTAAAGTAAAAAAGGGGGAATGTTTAAAGGAGATGTGAGAGGCAAGTTTATTTTTAAACACAGAGGGTGTTAAATGCTTGGAATGTGCTGCCAGATGAGGTGGTAGAACCAGATAGGATAGCAATGTTTAACAGGCACTTTGACAGATACATGAATAGGCAGGGAACAGAGGGATATAGATGTTGAAGAGACAAAAGGTTTTTAGTTTAGAAAGGCATCAGTGCAAGGCTTGGTGTGCTGAAGGGCCTGTTTCTGTGCTGTATTGATCTTTGTTCTGTTCTTTGAATTTTTAGTCATAAACACATTTGGAAATATTATGTTTATTTCCCACATCACAGTTAATATATGGGTTGTTAATAGCTGGGGCCCAAATACTGATTGTGGTACCCCACTGGTAACAGGCTGCCATCCCCAGATGAACTATTTATTGCAATTCTCTGTTTCTGGCTGTTAACCAATTCTGAGTCCATGGCAACGTACACCGTACCTCACCCATGCAACCCTCCCAAATCCATGTGCTTTTTGTTGGCTTACTAAACCAAACTGTGTGGGGCTTTATCAAAATTTTGAAAATCCTAATCCACTTTATCTCTGCTGGAAGTAACATCCTCAAAAAGAGGTTTGTCCATCATGATCTCCCTTTCTTTAATCAGATGCAAGCCGGCTGTTTCCCTTAGCTGGACAGGGGGCTGGAGGACTAGAACCAGGGGACACACAGTCTTAGAGTAAGAACGGGATCTTTTGGGATTGAGATGAGGAGGAATCGCTTCACTCAGAGGGTGGTGAATCTTTGGAATTCCCTACCTCAGAGGGCTGTGGATGCGCTGTCACTGAGTATGGTTAAGTTGCGAATGATAGATTTATTGTTCTGAGTGACATTAGAGAATATGGAGATGTGCAAAAATATGGCTTTGAGGTAGATAACCAAGCATGGTCTAGAATAGTGCAGTGGACTTCAGAGGATGAATGGCCTACTTCTGCTACTACATTCTATGAGAAGTCTGTATGGCCAATCAGATAACTTGGTGATGTGAGCAATTGGATCAATAGTAGCAACATCATATGGGGTAACCAATGATCACGTTCTGGAACCCTTCATTCTTTTGTCAGTATGTCATATAAAGCATAAATGCTGTGAATCAAAGGGCTCGTCCAGCAAATCAGTGCTTCCAACCCACTGTCACAACTTACCATCAAAGTTGGGGTCAACTCTTCTGCAGACAGGAACAGCCAAGCCTCAATGTGGTAGACAAGTGTGTGAGCTTACTGGCACCTGGGCAACGAGGTCCTCATGTACAACTTCACCTGCACGGCACCTTCCACAGCCAAACTCTTAACCTTCATCATTGCTCATTGCAACTGGACAGAAAATTGGAAACTGTTTGGTGCTATAGGCAAATTGATAAAACAATTGATGCGAAAGGTTATTAAAGATTAGGAAGCAAAAGAAAACTGGAATGTTATTACGTGGTCTCAAAACTGTGACATAAATCTCCTTTTTTTTGGACCATTAAAACACACTTACAATCTCTGCACCCCTATTCCACACTCTTGACCATCCCCCAAGTTCCACTGCCCCACCTTGGTGGCTATGCCTTCAGCTGTAAGGGCCCAAAGTGCTGGATTCTCTCCTAAACTTCTCTGCCTCTTTCCTCCCCAGTATCCAAGGTCTCAGTCTCCTGGGGCGTAATATCTAGTTATATGGCTGTGAGTCAGGTTTTGTTTGGTAATTGCTCCTGGGAAGCTGTTAAAAGAGCTGCGCATGATGTCGCTGTTATCACTTGTACTACGTGGGCGCTGTTATCACACGTCCATGGGCTCATTTTACTTGTGAATGGGAAAAAATATAACACTGCAATGGGTAGCATTTACATGGAGTGCCTGGGATTGAGTTGGAATAGAGAGTCCGTTCCCACATACCTCCTACAAAACTATCGAGAAACATTGTCTTCAGCTACTGTGGTCCTCTGATGGTGGGGGAAGAGCATGTTAAAGTTGCTTCCTGCAAAAAAACAGTTTCTTGGCAAGCTGGAGACAAGGAGAGGCGTAGAGTGCAGGTAGGAGGGTGGGGGTGCGGGTGGAGTCAGAGGCCATGAGCAATAGGTTAAACTAGCAGACACAAAACATTATGATGAGTAGGAAGCCTCTGATGCTGTCTGGAGAACTAGGAAGAAGAATTGGAGCAGGCATGCAACTACTCAATATTGGTCACACCAATAGGCAGCACTCCTTAGATGGAGAAGCCTCATGGAGTGAGTGAGTGAGAGACAGCAGGACAACAGCCAGCAATTGGAGCAGAGAACCAGGCTGGTGGCTGATCACTGAAGAACCAGGGCTATGAACAGTGCAGACCAGAACCACTGCTGGTTGGAAAGCTGAGAACTGGACATGGACTAAGCCAACAACTTCTGGAGACCTCTGTGGAAAATCAGGGTAAACACCCTTCCCTTCCCAACAATACACACCCACCCCCCAACCACCACTACCACCTGGTTTGGGAGGTCATGAGGAAAGAAGTATCCCTTGTGTCCAGCGTTACAATGTCAGGGGAAGCTTGCAGTGGCTGCTTCCCTCACTGAACTTACTGACAATGAGGAGTTAAGCCATGTGACTATATCTTGATGGATCTGCAACATCAGATGAATACCCATGGTAAATAGTTAATTCCTCTGAGCCAAGCTTTTCCATTATTGGAGGTGGAATTAAGAATCACTGTTTTATAATGCTGGTGGGGTGCATGTGTTTAAAACCCATGTCACACAATTTTAAATCCCTCTAGAGCACTTGCGCAGTCCTCCTCTGCCTCAAACCCACCTGTCTGAACAGGTTTCTGTACAGCGCTCCTAACCACTCCTCCCCTGGTTCTATCTCATCCACCTGGGATCTGTTAAATATCTTGGGACCTCTTCCTCCAGTTAAAACGCTGATCAAATCTGAGCTGACACCTTTTCAAAAAGTCACGTCGGTCAGGAACCTTGACTTTGTGTTAAGTCATTGAGTTGTCTGCTATGGTTAACTTCTATAAGGGGAAGAGAAAATGCAATGAGAATGGTGTTAATGGCCAGGAACAATGAATGATTGATACCAAGTAGGATCGGCTGGGCTATGTAGGCTATTCTGGACAGTTAGGACAAGGCTGGCTACAGATTGTTTTCAAAAGATCAGGACCTAACCCAAGAGTAGGTTTGGCCAGAGTAAATACAGCAGATGGTATAAAGAGGGTTGTTACCACATATAGCTCAGCCATAGTAATTACAGGAGGGAGGGGTTAGTTGGGGAGGCTGTAGTGGAGGGAGTGGTCAGTACTGTTGCATGGGAGTTGATGATCGAGTCAGTCACGGGATGGGTGGTGTCTTAGCGCAGCTTCATGGAAAAGGAGTGCTCAGTGCCATTACAGAGGGAAAGAGAGATGGTCAGGGAAATGATGGGAGCTGGGCTGGGGGAGAGAGCTGTTTTGGAAGAGTTAGGCAGAACACTTAACTCTGTTCTGTATGGAGCAGATCATTTGAAAAATTACACGACGGGTTGGTCAGGGTACTTACAGTTGCTGGGGTAGCAAAGGAGCGAATCATTGCACTGTTGAGAGTCAAGTGAGGTTGGTCTGTGGGAGAGTCACCAGACGGAGCTACAACAGACAGTGGGATTTGCTCCTGGTGATGATTTATTTTTGGGGATTTCTTGATGGATTTCACATGGCTGCAATGAAAATAAAAGTTACATAGTGATGTTGACTTGTCATTCTTCACATTTACATTGATATTTCATTAGATAAAAACAGCATCCTAATTTATATTAGTTCATTAATTCCCAAGTTATGGATACTGCTGATACACTCAGCAATATTTCCTTATTGTGCGGATTTTCAGACAAGCGGGGTTTGGCTGCAGAAGGTGGCAGGTGAG
Organism: Hemiscyllium ocellatum; assembly: GCF_020745735.1. Lineage (NCBI taxonomy): Eukaryota > Metazoa > Chordata > Chondrichthyes > Orectolobiformes > Hemiscylliidae > Hemiscyllium > Hemiscyllium ocellatum. The sequence goes on along the minus strand of NC_083436.1, from coordinate 42,893,678 downwards.
AGACACGACACATGTCTCTGCCGCCCACATCTGTGGGAAGTGCACCCAACTCCAGCTCCTCGAAAACCAACTTAGGGAACTGGAGCTGGATGAACTGGGGATCATCCGGGAGGCTGAGGGGGAAATTGAGACGATGTACAAGGAGGTGGTCACTCCCCAGACACAGGATAAGGATAGTTGGGTTACAGTCAGGGGGAGGAAAGGGACCCGAAGGCCAGAGCAGGGATCTCCTATGGCCATTCCCCTCAGCAACAAGCATATCATTTTGGATACTGCTGGTGGGGACGGCCTACCAGGGTAAGCCATAATTGTCAGGTCTCTGGCACTGAGCCTGGCACTGTGGTTCAGAAGGGAAGGGGGGAGAAAGGAAATGCGCTAGTGGTAGGGGACACAATTGTTAGATGGACTGATAGGAGATTTTGTGGTCAGGAACGGGACTACCGGAAGGTATGTTGCCTCCCTGGTGCCAGGGTCCAGGATGTCGCCGAATGCTTTTACAGGATTCTGAAGGGGGAAGGTAAGCAGCAAGAAATCGTGGTTTATATTGGCACCAATGATATAGCCAGGAAAGGGATTGAGGATCTGAAAAATGACTACAGAGAAGCTGAAGAGTAGGACGAGTAGAGTAATGATCTCGGGTTTGCTACCGGTGCCACGAGATAGCAAGGTGAGGAACAGTCAGCGAATGCAGCTTAACACGTGGCTGCGAGGCTGGTGCAGGAGGGAGGGCTTCAGATACCTACACCATTGGGATACCTTCTGGGGAAGATAGGACCTGTACATGAAGGATGGTTGTACCTGAACTGGAGGGACACAAATGTCCTAGGTGGGAGATTTGCTCGTGTGGTTCGGAAGGGTTTAAACTAGTTTGGTAAGAGGGTGGGAATGAGAGCTACATATCAGAGCAGTTGTAGAGGGGGCAGTGACAGGATGTAGTGAATTGATCGGGAAGGTTTCTCACGTGATGAAACAAAGGGATCAGTTAAAGTGTGTCTGCTTTAATCCAAGGAGTGACAGAAATACAAGTGATGAACTTAGAGCATGGATCAGTACTTGGGGCTATGATGTGGGTTTCATAGGGGCAGGAATGGTTCCTAGATGCTCCAGGGTTTAGGACGTTTAAAAAGTACAGGGAGGGTGGAAAAAGAGGAGGGGATGTAGCATTGCTAATCAGAGAGTGCTTCATAGCTACAGAAACAAACGTTGTTGAGGAGGGTTTGTTTACTGAGTCATTATGGGTGGAAGATAGGAACAGCAAGGGAGCAGCCACCTCATTGGGGCTTTTCTACAAACCCCTTAACAGCAGTAGAGAGACTGACGAACTCATAGGCCGGCAGATTTTGGAAAAATGCAGATGTAGCAGGGTTGTTGTTATGGGTGACTTCAACTTTCCCAATATTAACTGGAACCTCCTTCGTGCAGTTTTTGTCAGATGTGTTCAGAAGGGCTTCCTTACTCAGTATGTGGACAGGCTGACGAGGGGAGAGGCCATTTTGGATTTGGTGCTCGGCAATGAGCTAGGACAGGCGTCAGGTCTTGCGATGGGAGAACACTTTGGTGACAGTGACCACAACTGCCTCATAGTTACCATAGCCTTGGAGAGGGGAAGGAGCAGTTACCAAGGGAAGATATTTAATTGGGGAAAAGGAAATTTCGATGCTATCAGACAGGAGTTGGGAAGTACAGACTGGGAGCAATTGTTCCACAGAAAGGGCACAGCAGACATGTGGAGACTGTTTAAGGAGCAGTAGTTGCGAGTGATGCACAAATTTGCTCCACTGAGACAGGTAAGAAGGGGTAAGATTAAGAGGTCTTCGATGACAAGAACAGAGGAGCTTCTCATTAAAAGGAAGAAGGCAGCTTACATAAGGATGAGGAAGCAAGGATCTAGCACAGCTTTAGAGGATTACAGGCTTACTAGAAAGGAGCTCAGAAATGAACTGAGGAGAGCCAGGAGGGGGCATGAGAAAGGCTTGGCAAATAGGATTGGGGAGAACCCAAAGTCATTTTGGGCATTCCTCATATGTGAGGAATAAAAGAATGATCAGGGAGAAGTGTAGGGAACTTATGCATGGAATCTGAGCAGATAGGGGAAACCCTAAATGAGTTTTTTGCTTCGGCTTTCACTAAGGAAAGGGACCTTGTTGTGGATGAGAACTTTGAGGTGCTGGGGCATAGGCTTGAACAGATCAAGATTGATGAAGTTGATGTGCTGGAAACTTTGGCAAACATTAAGATTGATAAGTCCCCAGGGCCAGACCAGATTTATCCCAGGCTGCTCTGGGAAGTGAGAAAGAAGGTTGCTAAGCCGCTGGTGAAGATCTTTGCTTCCTCACTCTCCACGGGAGTCGTACCGGCGGATTGGAAGGAGGCAAATGTTGTTCCTTTTTTCAAGAAGTGGGTGACAAGACAGGTTGACAAAGGTCGAGCAGTGGATGAGGTATATGTGGACTTCAGCAGGGCATCTGATAAGGTTTCCCATGGTCGGCTCATTCATAAAGTCAGGAGGTATGGGATACAGGGAGATTTGGCTATCTGGATTCAGAATTGGTTGACTGACAGAAGTCAGAGAGTGGTTGTAGATGGAAAGTATTCCACCTGGAGATCAGTGTTGAGTGGTGTCCGGCAGGGCTCTGTTCTTGGGCCTCTGCTCTTTGTAGTTACCATAAATGACATGGATGAGGAGGTTGAGAGGTGGGTTAGTAAATTTGCAGATAACACAAAGGTTGGAGGTGCAGTTGATTGTATCGAGGGCTATTGCAGGCTGCAGTGCAACATAGAAAGCAACGCTGGGCTGAGAAATGGCAGATGGAGTTCAACCTGGATAAATGCAAAGTGATGCATTTTGGAAGATCGAACGAATGCTGAATATAAGATAAAAGACAGGATTCTTGGCAGAGTGGAGGAACAGAGGGATCTTGGTTTTCAAGTACATAGTTGAAAGTTGAAACCCAAGGGTTAGAACATAGAACATTACAGCGCAGTACAGGCCCTTCGGCCCTCGATGTTGCGCCAACCTGTCCTACCAATCTGAAGCCCATCTAACCTAACTATTCCATGTACGTCCATATGCTTTGTCCAATGACAACTTAAATGTACTTAAAGTTGGCGAATCTACTCCCTTTGCAGGCAAAGCATTCCATACCTTTACTACTTTCTGAGTAAAGAAACTACCTCTGACATCTGTCCTATATCCATCACCCCTCAATTTAAAACTATGCCCTCTCGTGCTCGCCGTCACCATTCTTGGAAAAAGGCTCTCCCTGTCCACCCTATCTAACCCTCTGATTATCTTATATGTTGTTAAGAAAGCATATGGTGTTTTAGCTTTCATTAACAGAGGGATCAAGTTTAAGAGCCATGTGATTTTGATGGAACTCTACAAGTCCCTGGTGAGTCCACACTTGGAATATTGTGTCCAGTTCTGGTCGCCCTACTAGGGGAAAGATACAGAGGTGAAAAATGTGCTGCTGGAAAAGCGCAGCAGGTCAGGCAGCATCCAAGGAGCAGGAGAATCGATGTTTCGGGCTTATGCCCGACGTGCTGTGCTTTTCCAGCAACACAGTTTCCAGCTCTGATCTCCAGCATCTGCAGTCCTTACTTTCTCTTAGAAAGATACAGAGGTTTTGGAGAGGGCGCAAAGAAGGTTTACCAGGATGCTGCCTGGACTGGAGGGCTTGTCTTATGAAGGGAGGTTGTCTAAGCTTGGACTTTTCTCTCTGGAGAGAAGGAGGATAGGAAGTGACCTGATTGAGGTGTACGAGGTAATGAGAGGCATGAATAGACTCAATAGCCAGAGACTTTTCCCCAGGGGAAGAGTGACTGGCACGAGGGGTCATCATTTTAAGATATTAGGAGAAAGGTAGAGAGGGGATGTCAGAGGTAGGTTTTTTACGCAGAGAGTTGTGAGCACATGGAATGTGTTGCCAGCGGTGGTGTTGGAAGCAGAGTCATAAGGGACATTTAAGCAACTGCTGGACATGCACATGGATAGCAGTGAATTGAGGGGTGTGTAGGTTAGGTTATTTTATTTTACATTAGGATTAATCCTCAGCACAACATTGTGAGTCGAAGGGCCTTTTCTGTGCTGTACATTTCTATGTTCTATGTTTCATGGAACGTGGGCATCATTGGTCAGGCCAGCATTTGTTGCCCATCCCTCAAGGTCTTGCTTAGTCATTTCAGAGGGAATTTGAAGTCACCCACATTCCTTAAAGGTCATCTGTGAACCAAATGAGGTTTTTGTCATGACAATCAATGGTGGCTTAATACGCACTATGACAGGGATTACCTTTTATTTCTAGATTTATTCATTAAATTCCAAAGTTCACCATGATTTGAACCAGTGTTCTCCCACTATTTGCCTGGGCCTCTGGATAACTAGTCTAGTGATATTCCCATTATACCACCATCTCACCTATTGTCAGCTCATCCCTAGTCACATTGAAAAAGTAATCTTGGGCCCTGCCCTCTCAACATGGGAACTATCATGGTAGGTTGATCTCACTGAATCGTCAGCTAGGCCTCTCCAGAGGGCAACTGAGATGCCCCATTGGTGAGTTTTGTTTAGATTTTATTGTTACATGTACTCATGGGCAGAAGTATTGGAAAATAGTGAAAAATATATAATGTCACCACACAAGGTGCCATCTTAAGTACAAGTACCTAGATGGTGTCACACTTAAGACAGAACTCAACAAGCAGGGAATCCTGGAAATGGGCACCTGGGTGGAGGTTTAAGCAGGTGGATGGGCTGCTGATTAAGCAGGCAGCTTTGTTCTTAAAAGTCTTAGTTCAGTCAAAGATGGCATACACAACACAAGCAAGAGGCACATTTAGATCTGAGGAGTTGGGGGGCACCACTTAATGCTCTTGTCACTTATCTGCTCAACCCTGCATGTCGACCAGGTCTTGCTGCACATGGGCAAGGGCTATGACATTATCGGAGGGTTTGGAATGAAGCTGGACAGTGATGTCATCGGTGAACATTCTACCTCAGGCCTTATGAGGTCACTCATTGACGAAGCAGCTAACGATGATAAAAAGCCACAATCAGCCATGGAAAGCCAGGAAAACAGAACGGACAGGAGTGGGAGAAGGCTGGACAGCTTGTCAAGGCTGTTCTGCTTTCCCAACATTCTCCATTTCCCTCAATTCCCTAAGGGACAACACAAAATCTGTCTGGAGATGACCAAATATGTCTACGTCAACCTTCAGTATATTCAAAGATGGTGCAACAAAACCCTCTAGGTTGTGGAACATGAGACACAGTGAAACTGAGAGACTGGGAGGCGAGAGAATTGCAGCAATTCACAATTCTTTTGAGGTAAGTAATTTCTGCTGACCTCAGCCCAAAATGACCTTAACCTAGTCCCAAGGCTAGTCTACATTCCCTGACCAGGAGAAAATAGCTTCTCAAGGATGGATTTTGATCCTCCATATTGATTGCAGATGTTGAGAAATATCTCAGCCTTGGAAGCACACCTCTGGGAAAGCAGGCTCCGGTGGGCATGAGGGAGAAAGGAGCAAGGGGTGTGGGGAGCAGTTGGAGCAGCCAACCCTAAGAGAGGTATGGAGTCAGCCACAGTGGCTGCTGAATGTACAGGAGAACTATTTGAAAAGGTCTAACCAGGTGCTCTGGTAATTCAGAATAGAGTACCTTATCCCAACCCTTATCCCTTACATTTTCTCAACTCCACACACTTCCAACGCCCCATTCATGCTACCACATGACCCCCATAAACCACCATGGTTCCTTACGTACTCCTATGTCAATTGCGGTACTGCATCACCATTCACTCACAATACACTGTATAGAAGCAGTATATCCCATAATGCCACTATATGTGTAAAAACTAAAGTTCTGTTGAAGAAAACTTACATTATAATTTCCCACATTAAAACCCTTTTTTATATAAAAGATTACAGGGCTATAGAATGTCAAACGTCCAAACTTTAAAAGTTTCTAAAACTGAAACTGCAAGCTCTGAACTTTGTACATAAATATTATGAAATTGGTAGCAAAGATCATAAAGTCAGACAGACAAACAGAGTCTCAGATGTTTCAAAAGAGTAATGGATGTCTAGGCTCTAGCGAGGAATACATAGTGTCGCTTAATACTGAACGAGAATGGGTACCAAGAATTCAGGGACAGAGAGCAGTGTGGGCCATGTGTTTTCCTTTGCCATTAAAAACAATTAGCTAAGTTCTTGATGGGATTCCATCACATTCATTATTGTATTTACTATTTTTATGTTCAAACTTTGTGTTCATAATCTGAGCACAAAATAACCTGCACTGGGGTGTACTAAGCATCAAGCTTTAAAGAACACACAAGCACTTTTTAAAGCATTGCTCTGATCACCAACATTGTCCTCTACTTCATTATAAACTAATCACATGGCATGGAGCCTATACTAACTCTTAAAAATTATTATCCGTTCAAATTATAACAATCCATAAATAAAACTGATTTTCATTCATTTTGTCCTTCAAGAGAAAAACTTACCTTGGAGGCAGAGGACTCAGCAACATCACCCTAAAGTTCTTCAGACATCCTTTATTAAAAGGGCTTTTCTTTGACTTGTACACACCTATATACTGTCAACAACAACATTCAAATTGTTAACCAAGCAGGATATGGGAGCAAAGTGAAAACCAAACTCTTCATTTAAACTGAAAAACATTCCTTACTTTGATTTGATGGCACGTCTAGATTAATTAATTAATGTTATCCATCACCTTATGGCACTAAATATTTTCATATCACTGAAAAAACTAAACAGTATGAATGGTCAAAAAGATATGGTGCAAGTTGTGAAATCTCAAACCATGCTCGTGCATTAAGATATGACTTTATTGCTGTTATCCTTCACACACTCAAGTAGGCTGGGAAGATCAGGCTCTTTCCCATTCAGATCTCGATAACCAGCTCCAAGAGCATTTGTTGTGAGACAGTGACATTCCCAGATAGTGAAACAACTTTTTAAAAAAAGAGATACATCACATGAAATGACAGCACAATAAAGTGGGGGAAATACAAAGGAATGAAACGTTGCAAACTCAGCTCCAAAGAGAAAGATGAAGGGGCAGTGAAAACGCAGAAGATACTTTGAGAAAATAAATGCAAGGAAAGAGACTGAGTGGAGCAAGAGACACAATGAGACAAAGAGGTTGAGACTCAGAAGCTTGTTCTCAAATAACAGTGACAATTAAACTTGCCTGAATTGTGATTCAATCAGAATAGGAGAAAGTGAGGACTGCAGATGCTGGAGACCAGAGTTGAAAAGTGTGGTGCTGGAAAATCGCAGCAGACCAGGCAGCATCCGAGGAGCAGGAGAATCGATGTTTCAGGCATAAGCCCTTCTTCAGGAATAAGGCTGGTATGCCAAACGGGCTGAGATAAAAGGTAGGGGGGGAGGGGCATTGGGAATACAATAGGTGGAAGGAGGTGAGGGTGAGGGTGATAGGCCGGAGAGGGGGTGGGGTCGGAGAGTTCGAGAAGAAGATTGCAGGTCAAGAGGGCGGTGCTGAATCCGGGGGTTGGGACTGAGATAAGGTGGGGGAGGGGAAATGAGGAAGCTGGAGAAATCTGCGTTCATCCCGTGTGGTTGGGGAGTTCCTAGGTGGAAGATGAGGCGCTCTTCATCTGTGACGGCGCAAATTCACCTGCACCTCCACACACATCATTTACTGTATCCGCTGCACCCGATGTGGTCTCCTCTACATTGGGGAGACAGGCCGCCTACTTGCGGAACGTTTCAGGGAATACCTCTGGGACACCTGCACCAACCAACCCAACCTCCCTGTGGCTGAACACTTTAACTCTCCCTCCCACTCCGCCAAGGACATGCAGGTCCTTGGCCTCCACCATCGCCAGACCCTGTCCACACGATGCCTGGAAGAAGAGCGCCTCATCTTCCGCCTAGGAACCCTCCAACCACACGGGATGAATGTAGATTTCTCCAGCTTCCTCATTTCCCCTCCCCCACCTTATCTCAGTCCCAACCCCCGGATTCAGCACCACCCTCTTGACCTGCAATCTTCTTCTTGAACTCTCCACCCCCACCCCCTCTCCATCTATCACCCTCACCCTTACCTCCTTCCACCTATCGTATTCCCAACGCCCCTCCCCCAAATTCTCCCCCTCCCCCCCCGCTATATTTTATCTCAGCATGCTTGGCACACCAGCCTCATTCCTGAAGAAGGGCTTATGCCCAAAACGTCGATTCTCCTGCTCCTTGGATGCTGCCTGGCCTGTTGTGATTCAATCATCCAAGTTATAGGCTCTCTGACAGAAGCACATCATGTATACATGTTACCATGCTATGATATAAACTTAGGAACAAGGAGCAGGTGTAGGCAATCTCCCTTCAAGCCTGCTTAACCATTTAATAATCAATATTGTAACGTCAAGTTCACATTCCTGCCTACCACAGTAACAATAGCCTTACACCTCATCAGGAACCCATCCACCTCTGCCATGATGCTTCATTCTTGATTTTCCCACAAGAGGAAACATCTTTTCCACAGCAGCCTGTCAAAAAACCTCAGGATCTTACATATTTCTTCTAGATTCCAGTGGATTGCACCTTAACCTTTCTCAATAAGGCAACCTGCCCAAGCCAGGTATTAGTCTGGGAAATGCCTTCTTGCCCCCAATGTATTTAATCAACTTCCTCACATAAGGTGAGCAATACTATACACAGTATTCTAGATGTGGGCTCGCCAGTGCTCTGCATAATCTGTGTATTTTTGTAACCAAATCCCCTTGCAATAAGTGATAACATTCTATTAGCTGTATTACTTATTTCCTGTGCCTGCATACTAACCTTTTTTCTGATTCATGCATTAAGACGCTCAGATCTCTCTGCATGTCAGAGTTTTGCAACCTCTCAATTTCTACATAACATGCTTCTTTTTCATTCTTTCTGCCAAATGGATGATTATACATATTACCATATTATACGCCATTTCCTCGATACTTGCCCACTCATTTATCTATATTTTTGTAGCCTCCTTGCATCCTGTTCACAACTCACTTTTCTTCCTATCTACTGTTGTGTTATAAGCAAATTTGGCAACCATGCTTGTAGTCCATTTTAAATTCTCACCTTGTTTTCAAGCATCGCCTCAGTCCTCTCTTTAACTTCCTCCTGTCTAACAAATCTCTGAAATTTTGGTACACCACCCCTCCCAGGATACCTGTATTCATCCTGGCCTCTTAGACATCCCTGGTTTGAATCCCTCCATCACTCACGGTCAGACCTTTAGCTGCCTGGATCCTAGACTCTGCAATTCTCATCCTAAACCTCTCCTCCTTTGACACACCTCATGCGACCTCTACAAACTTTGGGCCTAATAGTTCTTCATATGTCTTGGGCTCCAACTTTGTTTGATGATGCTCTTATGAAATGCCTTGGAATGTTTTGCTAGGTTTAAAGGTGCTATTTAAATGAGGGATGGTGTTGCATGCAATTCCACATTACTGCATTCCTTTGACTCACTCAACTATTCGACCGTTGGTTTTACCTGCTCATAGGTGGTTTTTCCTGAAGACACGAGGCAACAATGAAAAATAAAAAAATAATTAATAGGAAAGGAAATAATTCCAGACAAGCAGAGAAGAATAAGCCTGAAGAGATTTGTTAAGGAAAAGTGATTTTTTTCTAGATTGTAGCAAATAATAGACCAGCATAATAGTCAATACATTGTAACTGAGACAGCAGTCAGATTCCTTATGAAATATCATAAACCAAGAACACAGAAATCTACCGCTAATAAACTAAACTGGATGGAAGTAGAATCAACTAAAATCTAGACTCTAGATTAGAAGTCTCAATTTTAGTACTCTCATGTAATTGCGATATGGCAATATATCTCTAAAGCCACAGTGGACCATATCACTGTGAAACACAGAGTAGACCATCAAACCTCAAAAATCAGGTCCACAGCCCAAGCTTCCTTCCTGCAGCAATATTTTTTTATTCACTCATGGGACATGGGTGACACTTGATGCGTCAGCATTTATTGCCTGTCCCTACTCGCCCTTGAGGAGGTGTTACTGAGCTGCTTTCTTGAATCGCAGCAGTCCATGTGCTGTAGATAGACTCACAATGCCCTTAGGAAGGGAATTCCAGAATTTTGACCCAGCAATAGTGAGATATTTCCAAGTCAGAATGGTGAGTGGCCCAGAGGGGAACTTGCAGGTGGTGATATTGGAATATATCTGCTGCCCTTGTCCTTCTAGATGAAAGTTCTTGTAGGTTTGCTAAAGAGCCTTGGTGAATGTCTGTTGTGCATCTTGGAGATGGCACGGTGATGGGAATGAATGTTGAAGGTGGTGAAACGTGTGTCAATCAAATGGGTTGGACTGTCCTGAATAGTGTCGATCTGTTTGAGTGTTGAGCATTCGTCCAGGTAAGTGGGAGCGTTCCTTCACACTCCAGAACTGGGAAGGATGCTCTCCTTGTATCCTTTGTGGTTTTTTTGTATGTTGTTGGTGACATGAGGAGCTGGGAGTGGATGAGAAATTTGCTACAGTTCTTGTTGAAGTCAGTCAACATATTTCTTTCACTGGCATTGATAAAGTCCCAGCTTTGTGAGGTGTAATCAGCGTGTGGATAATTCCACTAAGTAATGCAGCCTGTTAAAATCTAAACACTCTCCAAAGCTATACCCAGAGACCACAGCTACATCAGATGTCACAATGCAACAGACTTCCCTATGATCAATATCATTAAGAATGCATACGATGGGAAAATGCGCTACAACATCCCCATCAACCATGCCTAGCATGATGCGCCTGCACTCATTTAGTTAATGCAGCTTCTGTTTAAAGTTAGGAAGCCAGTAGTTCAGTTGCTTGGCCAGTGTTACTTTCTTCACATCTAGCCTCCTCCCTTTAGAAAAATGACCCAATGGAAGGCTAAATTTTCCATTTGCATTAAATTTGCAAGCTGCTTTTACTCAAAGACCCACTGCTCTGAATTGGGCAGCAGATCTCCCAAGTGGCTTAGGATGATAAACAGGACAAGACAATGAATAGGAAACAGAATCATAGAATCCTTACAGTACCGACACAGGCCATTTAGCCCATTGAGTCCACACCAACCCTCCAAAGAACATCCCACTCAGACCCTCCCTCCTATCCTATCCCTAGAACCCTGCATTTCCGATGGCCAATCTACCTAATCTGCACATAGATTCATAAAGATATACAACACAGGAGCACACTCTTTGGTCCAACTTGTCCATGCCGACCAGATATCCTATATACGTCTAGTTTCATGTGTCAGCATTTGGTCCATATCCCTCTATACCCTTCCTAATTCAAACACCCATCCAGATGCCTATTAAATGTTGTGCTTGTACCAGCCTGCAACACGTACCATGGAAACGTTGCTTTTTAGATCCCTTTCATATCTTTCCCCTCTCACCCTAACCCTATGCTGTTTGGTTTCAGACTCCCCCACCCTGGAGAAAAGACTTTGCCTGTTTACCCTATCCATGCCCTCATGATTTTACAAACTCCTATAAGGTCACCCCTCAGCCTCCAACATTCCAGGGAAAGTAACTCTAGTCTTTTCAGCCTCTCTCTGTAGCTCAAACTCTTCAACCCTGGCAACATTCTTGTAAATCTTCTCTGAACCCTTTTGCATTTCACAACATCCTTCCTATAGGAGGAAGACCAGAATTGCACACAATATTCCAAATGTGGCCGAACCAATGTCCTGTACAGCCACAACATGACCTCCCAACTCCTATACTCAATGCACTTACCAATAAAGGCAAGCATACCAAATGCCTTCTTCACTTTCTATCTACCTGTGATTCCACTTTCAAGGAGCTGTGAAACCACATTGCAAGGTCTCTTTGTTGACCAACACTCCCCAGGACATTACTATAAGTCCTGTACTGATTTGCCTTTCCAAAATGCAGTACCTGATATTTACGTAAATTAAACTTCACCTGCCACTCCTCGGCCCATTGGCCCATCTGATCAAGATCCCATTGTACTCTGATGTAATCTTCTTTGCTGTCCACTACACCTCCAATTTTAGTGTCATCTGCAAACTTACTGACCATACCTCCTATGTTCACATCAAAATCATTTATATAAATGACGAAAAGCAGTGGACCCAGCACCTATCCTTGGGGCACAACACTGGTCACAACTCTCGAGTCTGAAAAGCAACGCTCCACCACCATTCTCTGGCTTCTACCTTTGAGCCATTTCTGTATCCAAATGGCTAGTTCTCCCTATATACCATTTGATCTAACCTTGCTAACAAGTCTACCATGAGGAACATTGTTGAACACCTTACTGAAGTCCATATAGATCATATCCACCACCCTCTACCCTCATCAATCCTCTTCATTACTCCTTCAAAATACTCAAGTTTGTGAGACATGATTTCCCACGCACAAAGCCACGTTGACTATCTCTAATCAGTCCTTGCCTTTCCAAATACATGTAAATCCCGTCCCTCAGGATTCCCTCCAAAGACTTGCCCACCACTGATGTCAGCCTTGTCGGTCTATAGTTCCATGGCTTTTTCTTACCACTTTTATTAAATAATGGCACAATGTTAGCTAACCTCCAGTCTTCTGGCACCTCACCTGTGACTAGCGATGATACAAATACCTCAGCAAGGGCCCCTACAATCTCTTCCATTGCTTTGGACTGTGGGAGGAAAGTCACACATACAAGGGGAGAACATGCAAACTGCTCACAGTCCCCTGTTGGTGGAATCAAGTCCCTGGCACTGTGAGGCAGCAGTGCTAACCACTGAGCCACAATGCTACTCCAAAGTACAAAACAAGCTGAAGTTAGTCAAGTTGAGCTTTCCAGGGTTCAAAGAAAACAGACTGTAAATGGTTCCTTTCTCCATGTGGTTGGAACATAGACTGGTGGAAGTTATGTTGTAGTTAACCAAAGCTCTGTGACCCTGGCTTATCCTGAACCTGTTTGGCAAGAAGCCCTCTGGCTCTGACTGATCAAAGCCTCCCATTCAATAGGTGGGATTTGTCACACTGAACTTTTTGGTGACTTCCCTGTTTCCCATTCCTTAATTCAAAGAGTGCTTCACTGGGACATCTTGTTTGGGAAGGTTCCTCCATAGGGGGCTTTGAGATGTAAGACTTTGGTGTTAGGAGGTATCAGTAATGAAAAATATATGCGGTCAACATAATTATTCATTCCTATTTACCCTCACAACTGTGTCTGAGAGTTATATAATAATCCTACTTCCTCATAACTAGACAACCTTTCCTGTCTTCTCCAGCCTCATTATGGATATAGAAACATTGATAAAAATCACACAACACCAGGTTATAGTCCAACAGGTTTCATTGGAAGTACTAGCTTTCGGAGCACTGCTCCTTTATCAGATGGTTGGCCCACCTGATGAAGGAGCAGCGCTCCAAAAGCTAGTGCTTCCAATTAAACCTGTTGGACTATAACCTGGTGTTGTGTGATTTTTAACTTTGTACACCCCAGCCCAACACCGGAATCTCCAAATCATGGAAACATTGATGAAGGTGATTTTAGTACACAGGGTTACAACTATCAGTAAAGATGGAACAGTTGAGAGCTCTATTCCCTAGAAAAGATAAAACTTAAAAAATAAAGTAATAGGGTTCTTTAAAATTATGAAGAGATTCTTAAGACGTACAGAATAAAAGCAAAATACTCTGGATGCTGAAAATCTGGAACGAGCTGAAAGAATGTCAGAAAAACTCAGCAGGCCCAGCAGCATCTATGGATAGAGAAACAGTTAATTTATCAAGTCCAACATGAATCTTCTTCAGACTCTGAAGGGAGCAGAAATAGGCCATTCAGACTTGAAGAAGTTATGCCAGGTATACAGAAAATGTTGCCTGTTCTAGGGCAGTAAGTATAAGGTACAAATGCACCATTTAAGAATAGAAGTAGATCAGATGACCTCTTGAGCTTGCTGTGTCATTCAATAAGACCATGGCTTCTCATCTGCCATCGATAGCCTTTCAATCCATTGCTAATCAACCTCACCCTATCCACCTTTGTCTTCAATACATTCAAATACAATGTTTCCAGTGTATTTTGAGGAAGAGAGTTCCAAGGATTCATGAACTCTGAGGAAAAGAATGTTCTCCTGAACTTCATTTGAAATGGGTGACCCCTTATTTTTAAACAAGGACCCACTAGTTCTGAAGAAGGGTCATTGGACCCAAAACATTAACTTCGTTTGTCTCTCCAAAGATGCTGCTGAGTTTTTCCAGAGCTTTCTGTTTTTGTTTCAGATCTTTAGCATCCACGGTTCTCAGCTTTTTGTTGCCCTAGTTCTAGATTCTCCCACAAGGGAAAACACAGGATGATTACTAATGAATCCAGTACAGAATTCAGGAAAAATATCTTCACTTAGAGAGTACTAAGAGTGGAGTAAACTTGCTGCCATGATACACGATTGAGGCAAACAGTGAAGATATGTTGAAGGAGAAACTGGGCCAGCAAATGACAGAATGAGAGAAGGGGGATATTTTGAAATGTGAGATAGCATAAGGTGGGTGGAGGCACATGTGAAGCATAAACACCCAATTAGACCTGTTAGGGTTAAAGCCCTCTTTTAGTGATCTATTACACAATCACAAATATACAATCCAATAATCATGAAATAGGTGCTCTAGTGCAGTGGAAATGGTTGTATCAAAGTTCTCCAAAGTGCTACATACTGAAAGTGTCAGTAAAAGGATACGTGAAGATCTTTTCCATTGTGTAAGGCTCCTGATTGTTCAAAAACATGTAGGTCACACAGAATCCAAGTATTGACAAGTTAAAGAGCACCAAGGACAGTAGTAAAATGAAGAAGAAACGGTAGTTACGTTTCCCGATGCAACTATTCATGAGTGTGCAGTGATGATCAAGATCCTGTTGGCAGTGAATATTAGAAAATGTCAGCACACATATTCTACAGTGTGAGAGTTTTCATTCCTCAATTCAGTTTTCAATGCATTCTCTTCTATGCATTCAATATAACTATGTCCATTATAATTTATTACATTCTCTCATTGTCATTTTATTCAATTTTAATTAGATAAATCTTTCTGCTTTTAGTGTAAGCTGAGACAGTAGTAAACTGCAAAACCTGAACTGACACTGCAATATTGTGTGAAACGAAGGCAACAGACTGCTCAGTGTCAAATGAAATCAAGACAATGTCACA